>NW_027260877.1:0-244908 GCF_045791955.1 Oncorhynchus clarkii lewisi
TGTGTGTGTGTGTGTGTCGGTCTGTGTGTGTGTGTGTCGGTTGTGTGTGTGTCGGTCTGTGTCTAGGTTGTGTGTGTGTGTAGTAGAGGTCGACCGATTTAATGGTTTTCATTGCGCGAATGCAGTAGAAGCCAAGGTAAATGGCTAGCTAGCATTAAACTTATCTTATAAAAACAATCAATCATAATCACTAGTTAGAACTACTCATCCAGTTTAGCAGGCAATGTTAACTAGGTGAAATTGTCATTTCTCTTGCGTTCATTGCACGCAGAGTCAGGGTATATGCAACAGTTTGGGCTGCCTGGCTCATTGCAAACTTATTTGCCAGAATTTTACGTAATTATGACATACATTGAAAGTTTTGCAATGTAACAAGAATATTTAGACTTAGGGATGCCACCCGTTAGATAAAATACCGAACGGTTCGGTATTTCACTGAAATAATAAACGTTTTGTTTTCGAAATGATAGTTTCCGGATTTGATCATATTAATGACTAAAGGCTCGTATTTCTGTGTTATGTTATAATTAAGTCTGATTTGATAGAGCAGTCTGACTAAGCAGCAGCAGGCCCGTAATCATTAATTCAAACAGCACATTGGTGCGTTTTGCCAGCAGCTCTTCGCAAGCACAGTGCTGTTTATGACTTCGAGCCTATCAGCCTAATGGCTGGTGTAACCAATGTGAAAGGGCTAGCTAGTTAGCTGGGTGTGCGCTAATACTGTTTCAAACGTCACTCGCTTTTAGATTTGGAGTAGTTATTCCCCTTGCGCTGCAAGGGCCGCGGCTTTTGTGGAGCAATGGGTAACGATGCTTCGAGTGTGGCTGTTGTCGATGTGTTCCTGGTTCGAGCCCAAGTAGGGGAGAGGAGAGGGATGGAAGCTATACTGTTACACTGGCAATACTATAGTGCCTATAAGAACATCCAATAGTGAAAGGTATATGAAATACAAATGGTATAGAGAGAAATAGTCCTATAAATACTATATTAACTACAACCTAAAACCTCTTACCTTGGAATATTGAAGTCTCATGTTAAAAGGAACCACCAACTTTCATATGTTCTCATGTTCTGAGCAAAGAACTTAAACGTTAGCTTTTTTACATGGCACACATTTTTACATGGCACATATTACTTTCTTCTCCATCACTTTGTTTTTGCATTATTTACCCAAATTGAACATGTTTCATAATTTATTTGAGGCTAAATTGATTTTATTGATTTACTATAAGTTAAAATTAGTGTTAATTCAGTATTGTTGTAATTGTCATTATTACAAATAAAAAAAATGGCCGATTTAATCGGTATCGGCTTTTTTGGTCCTCCAATAATCGGTGTCGGTATCGGCGTTGAAAAATCATAATCTGTCGACCTCTAGTGTGTGGGTTGTGTAGGTGTGGGTTGTGTGTGTGGGTTGTGTTGTGTAGGTGTGGGTTGTGTGTGTGTAGGTGTGGGTTGTGTGTGTGTAGGTTGTGTGTGTAGGTGTAGGTTGTGTGTGTGGGTTGTGTGTCTAGCTTGTGTGTGTCGGTCTGTGTAGGTTGTCTGTGTAGGGCAGTTGTGTGTGTCGGTTGTGTAGGTCGTGTGTGTGTGTGTCGGTTGTGGTGTTCGTCAGTACTAAATGTGACTTTCAGTAAGGGCGTGTTTGTGCATTGTGCAAAGGCAGGACTGTCGTCCGTTCTGTTCCTGGACTATATTTGGACATTTGGTAACTTTTGACAGCCACGCTAACAGTCAGGCAGGCTGATGGTAAACTGACCTAAGCCTTTATCTCACTCTGACTGCCGTTTTGACTATCTGTGAATTGGATACTCTTCTGTTCTGTGGGGACTTTCCCTTAATTTTAATGTTGACAGCAACAATTCGATTTTGACACTGCCGTCTTATTTTTTTTTGCAAAGCAATGCTTCTGCCCGGTTGGAGTATGCCAGGTATAGAAGGTGTTTGTAGTGTAGAAATCGTTTGATGGTAATTGTTCATTTGTATGAGTGTTTTTTCCTTTGGACAGTTTCTTGTCAAACGAGCACAACAGACAAATCATGACTGAAAGTTACTGAGAGAACAGGTGTAGAAACCACGCCTTCTAAACTAAATTTTTCTCCCATTAGACCTGGTGTCGCTGTTCGACCTGGAGAATGACCTCCCAGACGAGCTGATCCCAAATGGGGACCTGGGTGGCCTGATGGGCATGCCCTCCAACGGTGCCCCTGGCGGTGGGGGAGGAGTGCCTGGAGGAGGTCCCCGGGGCCTGGGCTCCATGGTCCCTGACGCTGCCGCCAAACACAAGCAGCTGTCTGAGCTCCTGAGAGCGGGCGGTGCTGGGTCCGGTGGCATGGGCCCCATGATGGGGAAAGTCCCCATGGGCCAGGGCTCGCCCAACCAAGCCCAGAAAGGAAGCCCCGCCAGCGGACAACAAGGCAACGGCTCCATGGTGGGCTTCAACCAGGCCATGATGAACAGCCATGGACACGGGATGCCTGGCCAGGTGATGAACGGGGCCCTGGGGCCGGCAGGACGGGGCAGGCTGGGGCTGCAGCAGTACCAGGTCCAGGCCATGCAGGGTGCTGGGGGGGGCGTGGGGCCGGGAGGCAGCAGTGTGCTGGCTGAGACTCTGGCTCAGGGAGGAGGGCAGATGGGAGCTCACAACGCCATGAACGCCCAGCAGGCTAGCAACATGAATAAGGTGAGTGTTGGTGCATGTACTGTCTGTTTACTGTCTGGCTTCACTCGGGGCCGAGGGTTTTGACTAGTCTGGTCAGGAAAACTCATTGTCTGGCTTCACTCGGGACCGAGGGTTTTGACTAGTCTGGTCAGGAAAACTCATTGTCTGGCTTCACTCGGGACCGAGGGTTTTGACTAGTCTGGTCAGGAAAACTCATTGTCTGGCTTCACTCGGGACCGAGGGTTTTGACTAGTCTGGTCAGGAAAACTCATTGCCATGGCCTATGATTTGTGATTGTAAAACTGGAGTAAATACATTGGTCATTTATATATACAGCACCTGTCAAGTTTGGACACATTTACTCACTCAAGGGTTTTTCTTTATTTTTACTATAGAATAATAATGAAGACATCAAAACTATGAAATAACACATATGGAATCATCTAGTAAACAAGAAAGTGTTAAACAAATCAAAATATACTTAATATTTGAGATTCTTCAAAGTAGCCACCCTTTGCCTTGATGACAGCTTTTGCACACTCTTGGCATTCTCTCAACCAGCTTCACCTGGAATGCTTTTTCAACAGTCTTGAAGGAGTTCCCACTTATGCTGAGCACTTGTTGGCTGCTTTTCCTTCACTCTGCGTTCCAACTCATCCCAAACCATCTCAATTGTTGTTTAGGTCGGGTGATTGTGGAGGCCAGGTCATCTGATGCAGCACGCCATCACTTCTTTTTGGTCAAATAGCCCTTACAAGGCCTGGAGGTGTGTTTGGTCATTGTCCTGTTGAAAAACAAATGATAGTCCCACTAAGCGCAAACCAGATGCGATGGCGTATCGCTGCATCTCACAAAGACACGGCTATTGGGACCAAAAATTGGACTCATCAGACCAAAGGACATATTTCCACCGGTGTAATGTTCATTGCTTGTGTTTCTTGGCCCAAGCAAGTCCCCTTTTCTTATTGGTGTCCGTTAGTAGTGGTTTCTTTGCAGCAACTCGACCATGAAGGCCTGATTCATGCAGTCTCCTCTGAACAGTTGTTAAGATGTCTGTTACTTTAACTCTGAAGCATTTATTTGGGCTGCAATTTCTGAGGCTGGTAACTCAAATTAATTTATCCTCTGCTGCAGAGAATTCTGCATCGTCCTTTCCTGTGGCGGTCCTCATGAGAGCCAGTTTCATCATTGCGCTTGATGGTTTTTGCGACTGCACTTGAAGAAGCTTTCAAAGTTCTTAATTTTCTGTCTGAAAGTAATGATAGACTGCCATTTCTCTTTGCTTATTTGAGCTGTATTTGCCATAATATGGGCTATCTTCTGTATACCACTCCCACCATGTCACAACAACCGATTGGCTCAAACATGAACTTTTAACAAGGCAAATCTGTTAATTGAAATGCATTCCAAGTGACTACCTCATGAAGCTGGCTGACAGAGTGCCAAGTATGTGCAAAGCTGTCATCAAGGCAAAGGGTGGCTACTTAGAATAATCTCAAATATAAAACAATTTTTGGTTACTACAGGATTTCATAGTTTTGATGTCTTCACTATTATTCTACAATGTAGGAAATGGTACAAATAAAGAAAAGTTGTCAACTTTTGACTGGTACTGTATATTTACCTTTTATTTCATTATATTCATCCAGGCTTGACACAGATGGGAGTGGGAAATGATGTCCTTGCTTTACTGTGTCCCACAGTCTTCCCGTGCTCTGGGAGCAACGCTTTGTAATGGCTTGTTCATGGCATCATGGCTGTCTGTTTCATGCGTGCTTTGCATCAGTACATCTGTCTGTCCAGATAGGAAGCTTGTTGGTTTGGTGACAGAATCGTTGGTACAGCTCTGGTATCCCAGCTCATATCACTGTTGAGCTATGAGATTCAAAGTCATGTCTCTGTTTGGAACAGGGATTTCCTGCTCAGTGTGAGTGTGCATTGTTCTTGTACCGATTGAGCGCTATAATCCCTGTTGGTCAGTACATGTACACATGCATCTGTTGGGTCTCTCTCTCTGATGCATCCTTGTCTCCCACCCACCATATGCACATCCATCTGTAATCTTACCCTGGGATTTTTGGAGGAACAGGACACCCAGCTGGGGTGTTGAATACATCCCTCCAGGACAGAAGAAATGACCTTTCATAGCATGTTAGGAGCACAGGCTGACCTCCGAATAGTCTTTTCCAATAACAGGATTTTTCCTATAGCTACTGTAGTCAGAGGTCTCCATAGCGGATCAATGCTAACATTATCTACTGGATTCCCTTGCTTGGCTTAGCTGGTTGGAGCAACTGGAGTCAGCCTGCTGTCTGCTCTGAGGTCGGTGTATAGGTGTTCCCCCGCCTGTCTCGCTTGTAGGTAAGGCTGAGGCTAAAGCATGGAGAGTTAGGCCCATATATTTAATTTGAATGCTATGGTTAGGCCTGTAACTTGATTCTAGCTTGGTATTTCATTAATATCCCATAGACTTAGGCCTACTATTTACCTGCTTCGAGTTGTTTTGGAATGTGGATATAGGTGGGTGAAGGGAGATTGTTTGTAATGATGACAAGTCTGAGAAAGCATAGTAGTGTTTAGAGAAAGACAAGCTTTATCTGTTGATTTGTGAAAAGTGCGTAGTAGTTGTGTGGTAGTGCTAGTTTCAGGGATGTCTACGGATTTTCTCTGCTACTGTTGTGGTTTGACAGGAAACTACGGGGAAACCAGCTTGCTAGTTCATACAGACTCGACACATGCAGGCTGTCACCACATAAAACAAACCCCCGGGCTCGCTGACACACGTGACTGTCTGGCATTGCTTTCTTACACAGTACTGACAGGGAGTAACATCATGTCTCCAGTTCTCTGCGAATGTTCCATAGTTAGGCAACAGTAGCAGGGTCAACCCTGGGTGTATCTTCACCATCTAACCTACTGCCAGGAGAAAGAGGGATTTCAAGCCGTGGAGGATAGTGTGTACATGCCATGGTACGTTGGTTAGGCTGTGGTTGCTAGATAAAAGAGCTGGCTCTGGCAGTATTGACATTGCACAGCTGCCACAAGACTAACGCATGCTGCTGAAGTGTGGCAGACACCAGAGTGTCAGTCCTGCGTTCTTAGTATCTGTCTGAATCAGAAGCAGGTTAGGGGTCAATTCCATTCATTCACACAGTAGACCAAACAAAAATCCTCATTCCAAATGTTTCTAATTGAAGAGAAAAGTAATTTCAGTGTAAATACAGCACCCCTGCTAGCTAGAGTACACCTACTGTTGCCATTCACAGAGATGTGGTGGTCTGTGAGAATCAGTAGGACGGTTCAGTAGGCACAACAACATGAGACAACTTCTAGTAAAAAGAGGGGGAAGGGAAGTGCTGCTAAGGTACACAATAGTAGATTTTGGAAGACAGAAGGTTCTCTTTGGTTAACATCTTAGAGCTACCCCCCTACTTTTTTCAATTTCCGCCTGAAGACATACCCAAATCTAACTGCCTGTAGCTCAGGCACAGAACCAAGGATATGCATATTCTTGATTTCATTTGAAAGAGAACACTCTGAAGTTTGTGTAAATGTGAATTGAATGTAGGAGAATATCACACAATAGATCTGGTTTAGATAATACAATGGAAAAACCATACATTTTTTTTCATTTTTATTGTTGTATCATCTTTAAAATGAACAAGACAAAACAAACAGTCAGATAGGATGATGGGGACAATTTCAGTGAAAAATATAAGAGGGCAACAGTACTTGTGCAAAGTTTCAGACTGATAACTTCCAAAATGAGTGTGCTACATGACATTTATCATGAAGTTACCCAGGTGTCCCACACAAGTAGCCCAAATGTACCCAAGTGGCCAAATTGGTGAAGTTATACATTTTTGAATGGAATAACTATATTCAAAATACCAAAATATTTGGAAGACCCTCAGTCCTCTACACAATATTGTGCTGCTGATGCCAGGTGCCACAGCAGTCTCTTTCTGCTGTAAAGCAGAGGGTCACCAAGCTCGTGGTGCAGGTGATGGGGAACTTCATTTTGCAAAGAACACAGCGACGCCTCCATGCTGTGCCCTTTTGGCCCTGAGGCACATCCATGCCTGCAGAAATACATTTAGGCAGATGAACACCACTTGTGGCAGGAGCTGGATGAACCAGCTTCAGTGGGGGATGGACACCTTGGCACTGGGGGCTCCCATTCGGAGTCGGTGTCACTGTGAAAGAAAATGTTCAGTTAGAATAGTTTCACATATGAGCCCTGTATCAACAGGTATAATAAACAGAAATATATAAAGTGGTTGAAGGTTGAAGTGCATAAGGTTGAATATATTATGACCTGCTAGATCTGTCTTTTATATTATGACATTTCAGCTAGATCTACTGTCTCTATTATATTATGATAGACCAGCTAGATCTGTCTTTATTATATTACAACAGACCAGCTGTATCTACTGTCTTCATTTCACTTTGGCCATTGTTGTGGGCCTGCCCTCCCCTCAACAGCCTCAAATAGGCTATTTAATTTCACAAATAATATTTTATATTATTCATTTCAAACAACGGCATTGGCATGAGAAACTTACCAGTCCAAAACGATGTCCTCTCCGTTAAAAAAATAT
Organism: Oncorhynchus clarkii lewisi; assembly: GCF_045791955.1. Taxonomy (NCBI): domain Eukaryota; kingdom Metazoa; phylum Chordata; class Actinopteri; order Salmoniformes; family Salmonidae; genus Oncorhynchus; species Oncorhynchus clarkii. Next base: position 7,261 of record NW_027260877.1, read on the forward strand.
TCCTCCATTTGGGAATCGCTAAATTAATCGTCCTACAACAATCTGTCTCATTTTCCCGATCAATTTCTTCTAAAATTGTGTGTACATCTGTACTCCGATTTAGCTTTCCCTGACTTAGTCGCCATACTGATTGAGATATAAACAGCTGAAGACGCGCTTTACCAAAACAATGTTGTGCGTAACATGCGTTGCTCCTTCCGGTATGAAACTTTAATGGCGAATGACCCTCTTTACGCCAGAGTTTACTACATGGGTTGGTCTTCCAACACATAAACATTACATATTGCCGTTTACCTCAGCTCATTGGCTATCTACCCAGCTAGATTTCAAGATGATCAGTGGTCATTGGGTTAAAATACAGTCAATCAACGAAAGAGCGGTCATATCATTGGTGCACAATGATGTCATTACTTGTTACTTGTTACCGTTACTCGGTTTCTTTCACTCAATACGTCCCGCGAAATGACCCATCAGGTTTGGTTGTGTTACAAAAAAACCAGTTGATTGCAATGAAACCAAACATGACTGGAAAAGTCATGTTTCGTTTGTGTATTTACATCGAATGTGTCGTCGAAAATGGAATGAGACGGAATTCACGACACAAGCGGTTCACAAAATGTTTCCTGTTAGGCTATAAAAATGTATTTGATCAAATAAAAGACCATTCATTGTGTAACATTGAGCATTGGGATTGCAAACAGAGGAAGATGGTCAAAGGTAAACTATTTATTTTAATGCAGTTTGTGATTATGTTACGCCTGTGCTGGTTGAAATAGTTGTTTTTTATGGGGCTCTATCCTCAGATAATCACATTGTATTCTTTTGCAGTAAATCATTTTTTAAATCTGACAACGCAGTTGGATTAGCAAGATTCTAGGCTTTCGACCCATGTGAGACACTTTTATTTTCATTAATGTTTAACCTGTTGGATCTCTAGGGGCGCTATGGTAATGAGCTTAGGTCTGTAAATAGAATCCCGGATCCGGGTTTGGTCGACCCAACAGGTTAATATGACTATTTTTGTAGCGATCACCGTATGTTGTCGAATTTAATCCCGCTAACGGGTTCGGTGCGCAGAGAGGTTAAAGGGGTACATTGGTCATCAAAAAACGAGGAGGACCAAGGCACTTCATATAATGAATTAAAATGCCTATCTGTATGGCATGTTCAATGGAACATTAATAACTCTGATTCATTTCCTCTGCATGGTCTTCCTCAGGGAGTACAAAGAAATGATAATATCCTCTTTTGAACAGCTTTTCCTGTCAGCTCTGATTTGAAGGGGAGTGGTTACAGAATTTATTGGACAACATCTAGTAAGCGTTACTATACACATTAAAAAGTGAAATACTGTACATATGTTATCAACAAATTCAACTCCAAGCAAGAAGCATCAGAACGCCTAGAAAGGTAGTTCTAACCTTTAAATGTGACTGGGCAAAGTGTCAAGAATAGGAGAGCTGTCTATTCCATAGTACACTGGAACACAGCAAACATGGAAAACAGTCTAAACATAGCTGAGGGCAATAGAGCAAAATGTCCACTAGATGACAGAAAATGGACCTCTCACAACCCTACAGGAAAGGTGAGAAATCCATATCTTCATTTAAACCAGGGTATTTAGTGGCATGTAATTTGTAAATTCATTTCTTCATTTAAACCAGGGTACTTAGTGGCATGTAATTTATAAATCCATATCATTTAAACCAGGGTACTTAGTGGCATGTCATTTATAAATCCATATCATTTAAACCAGGGTATTTAGTGGCATGTAATTTGTAAATTCATATCTTCATTTAAACCAGGGTACTTAGTGGCATGTAATTTGTAAATCCATATCATTTAAACCAGGGTACTTAGTGGCATGTAATTTGTAAACCCATATCTTCATTTAAACCAGGGTACTTAGTGGCCTGTAGTTTGTAAATCCCAAAACTTTCCCTTTGGTTTAGCTGTTTAAGACGGTCCCCTTTACTAATTGAGGCTGGAACATGATCAATACCCATAGCTTGTAGGGAGGCAGGGTTGCCATGGTGTAAGGACTTGTAGTGCCTTGCCATGGGGTCGTCTTCATTGCCAACCCGTATGGCGTACTTGTGTTCCGCTAAGTGGTCTTGAAGGCGTCTCTTTGTCCATCCAATGTAGAACACCTTGCACTGTGGACATTCCAATCTGTAGATGACATGAGTGGTTTTACAGTTAATGAAGTACTTGACGTAATAATCCATTTTAGAAGCTGTCAACAGAAGACTTTTCCTGTGCGATAGTTCTGCAATGGTGGCACTGGTTGCACGTAAAAGAGCCTTTGGGTTTGTGGTCTGGCCATGAGACAGCTATTTGAAACAGAGACAACCACAGCCTGGTATACTCTCAGGTCTGTCGTTGTTTCCGTTAGCTACAGTACTGCTACCAATGCCATTCAAAGAAATTCAAGCGGTTTGGCATAGGGCATGTGAACTCTCTCATTCTCTATTTTGTTTTCTTTCTCATTCATTCTCAGTGAGTCCTCTTTCTCTCTCGCTGTCCCTCTAACATTCTCTTCCTCTCTCTAGTTTACCTTCATTCTTTTTCTTTCTCCTTATTTTCTTCTTTCTCTTCCAATTTTGTGTGTGTGTGCTGGTCCTCCCGGCCCCTTGGCTCATAATGGAGCTGTAAATCATGTTAAGGTGTGTGTGTGTGGAAGGAGAGAAAGGAGGAGGAGCGAGGGATGGAGAGAGGGAACGCGGCTATTTCAGAGGCCGTCTCCACATCTGTCTGGGGTGTGTTTTGAATGTATTACTTTTTAGTGCATGTTCGCTCTAGTTAGAAGTTGGGAGTTGATTCCCCTGCGCTGTTGTGTGTGTTTTATGCTTGGGTGGTATACTGTATACTGGAGTATTTTGAAATGCCAACTGTATAATCTTCAGTACCGGTATGATAAAAAGAGTGTGTGTTGGGGCGTCCTAAAGCTGTTGTGACTATGGAAGATGTGCTAAATAACAGCTCAGGTAGGAAGGAGTGTGTGTGTCAGAGCTAGGGAGGGTCTAGAGTTGGCCTGCGTGTAAAAAGTTCAAGCTTGAAGTGTGTTAGCCAGTCAGTAAGCGTGTGCGTGCCTGTGCTAGCCCAGGCGCGTGAGACCGTTTGTTTGTGGGAGACTAAAGTGAACGTGAGGCAGAGCGGAACTCGGCGTTTCAGAGCTCCACTGTATGTAGGGGGTGGGGCAGACTAGAGCTCAGCTGTTGAGCGTGGCTACAATGCTGCTGGTCTCTGGCTCTTTCATCTGTCTGCTGGAGCGCTGACAACGGCGGGAGAGCCTCCTCGCCACTAAGCACAGTGGAGCACAGTAGAGGAGCATGCTGCTAGAGCAGAGCAGGCAGGGCTGTGTACACATGCACACCAGGAGAGGGATGGACTAGAAATGGGGATTAGGTCATTATGCTCGATTGCTAGTCATCCAACATACTGAAGTGGCAATCAGCAGTTGAAACGATAACAAATGATCTCCTCGCCCCTGTTTCGGTAAAAATCTGAGGGATTGGGCTGGGGAAATGTAATCATTCTCTAATTCAAAGACAGAGCTTTGCTTTGCTTTGGATGCAAGGACTCGCTTTGATATCAAAAGTATAGTTTTAACCATGATTTGCGGCTAAACAGTGTTTGTTTACATTTAATTTGTTTACAAACATTGGGGTAAAACAAGCTTATATTTTGGGTTCTGATGGGGTACGACATTGTAAGCTAGTGAAGTATTTATTGGGTACATATCATAAAGTCCAAAAATGGATGAGGTAACTGCTGATTGACACTTGAAGACCTGAGCTATACACTGACAAAACATTAGGAACGCCTGCTCTTTCCATGACATAGACTGACCAGGTGAATCCATGACATAGACTGACCAGGGGAATCCATGACATAGACTGACCAGGTGAATCCATGACATAGACTGACCAGGGGAATCCATGACATAGACTGACCAGGGGAATCCATGACATAGACTGACCAGGGGAATCCATGACACAGACTGACCAGGGGAATCCATGACACAGACTGACCAGGGGAATCCATGACACAGACTGACCAGGGGAATCCATGACACAGACTGACCAGGGGAATCCATGACACAGACTGACCAGGGGAATCCATGACACAGACTGACCAGGGGAATCCATGACACAGACTGACCAGGGGAATCCATGACACAGACTGACCAGGGGAATCCATGACACAGACTGACCAGGGGAATCCATGACACAGACTGACCAGGGGAATCCATGACACAGACTGACCAGGGGAATCCATGACACAGACACAGACTGACCAGGGGAATCCATGACACAGACTGACCAGGTGAATCCATGACACAGACTGACCAGGGGAATCCATGACACAGACTGACCAGGTGAATCCATGACACAGACTGACCATGACACAGACTGACCAGGGGAATCCATGACACAGACTGACCAGGGGAATCCATGACACAGACTGACCAGGGGAATCCATGACACAGACACAGATCCATGACACAGACTGGGGAATCCATGACACAGACACAGACTGACACAGACTGGGGAATCCATGACACAGACTGACACAGACTGGGGAATCCATGACACAGACTGACCACTGACCAGGTGAATCCATGACACTGACCAGGGGAATCCATGACACAGACTGACCAGGGGAATCCATGACACAGACTGACCAGGTGAATCCATGACATAGACTGACCAGGTGAATCCATGACATAGACTGACCAGGTGAATCCATGTGAAAGCTATGATCCTTTATTGATGTCACTTGTTAAATCCACTTCAATCAGTGTAGATGAAGGGGAGGAGACGGGTTAAAGAAGGATTTTTAAGCCTTAAGACAATTGAGACATGGATTGTGTATGTGTGTCATTCAGAGGGTGAATGGGGAATACAAATGATGTACAGTCCATGCGTAAAGTATTCAACCCCCTTTCCCTTTTCCACATGTTGTTACGTTACAGCCTTATTCTAAAATGGATTCAATAAATGTTTTTCTTCATCAATCTACACACAATACCCCATGACAATGTGAAAAAAGTTTTTCAAAATTGTAGAAAATGTATTTTTATTTACATAAGTATTCAGACCCTTTGCTAATAGACTTGAAATTGAGCTCAGGTGCATCCTGTTTCCTTTGATCATCCTTGAGATGTTTCTACAACTTGGTTGGAGGCCGCCTGTGGTAAATTTAAATGATTGGACATGATTTGGAAAGGCAAATACCTGTCTATATAAGGTCCCACAGTTGACAGTGCATGTCAGAGCATAAACCAAGTAATGCTGTTGAAGGAATTGTCCGTAGAGCTCTGACAGGATTGTGTCGAGGCACAGATCTGGGGAAGGGTACCCAAAAAATTCAGTGGCCTCCGTCATTCTTGAATGGAAGAAGTTTGGAACCACCAAGACTCTTCCGAGATCTGGTCGCCTGGCCAAACTGAGCGATTGGGGGAGAAGGGCCTTGGTCAGGGAGGTGACCAAGAACCCAATGTTCTCTCTGACAGCGCTCCAGAGTTTCTCTGTGGAGATGGGAGAACCTTCCAGAAGGGCAACCATCTCTGCAGGACTCCACCACTCCATCAGGCCTTTATGGTAGAGTGGCCAAACGGAAGCCACTCTTCAGTAAAAGGCACATAACAGCCCACTTGGAGTTTGCCAAAAGACACCTACGGGACTCTCAGAACATGAGAAACAAGATTCTCTGGTCTGATGAAACCAAGTTTGAACTCTTTGGCCTGAATGCCAAGCGTCACGTCTGGAGGAAACCGGGCACCATCCCTACAGTGAAGCATGTTGGTGGCAGCATCACGCTGTGGGGATGTTTTTCAGCGGCAGGGACTGGGAGACTAGTCAGGATTGAGGAAAAGATGAATGGAACAAAGTACAGCGAGATCCTTGATGAAACCTGCTCCAGAGAGCTCAGGACCTCAGACTGGGTCGAAGTTCACCTTCCAACAGGAAGGTTCACCTTCCAACGACTCTAAGCACACACCCAAGACAACGCAGGAGTGGCTTTGGGACAGTCTCTTAATGTCCTTGAGTGGCCTGGACTTGAACCCGATCGATCATCTGTGAAAATATATGTAGCGCAACGCTCCCCATCCAACCTGACGAGCTTGAGATGATCTGCGGAGAATGGGAGAAACTCCCCAAATACAGGTGTGCCAAGTTTGTAGTGTTTTACCCAAGAAGACGCAAAGGCTGTAATCGCTGACAAAGGTGCTTCAACAAAGTACGGAGTAAAGGGTCTGAATACTTTTGTAAATGTGATCTTTCAATCTAAACCTGTTTTTGCTTTGTCATTTTGGGGTATCGTGTGCAGATTGATGTGGGGGGAAAAACAAGTCTATCCATTTTAGTATAAGGATGTAACATAACACAATTAATACTTTCCGAATGCACTGTAAAGGCCTTTGAATGAGGTGTGGCAGTAGGTGCCAGGCGCACCGGTTTGTGTCAAGAACTGCAACGCTGCTGTGTTTTTCACGCTCAACAGTTTCCCGTGTGTATCAACAATGGTCTACCACCCAAAAGACATCCAGCCAACTTGACACAACAGGGGCCAGCATCCCTGTGGAACGCTTTCGACACCTTAGAGGCCTTAGCCTGAATTTGTCAGGGCATGTGGAGGGCAAATGGGGTTGCAACTCAATATTAGGAAGGTGTTTCTAAGGTTTGGTATACTCATTGTAGATGTCATAATTGCATGTTTTCAACCTTATTGGTCATATTGGAAGATCAAAATTAGTGTTTTTTTATTTATTCTAAAGAGATTGTAGCCGCGCACCTAACTATTCTGTCCATGCCTGCAGCAGATCTTGCACCACCCATTGTCTCTGAAATAGTGTTTTTTATGTGTTCAACTCACATTGAAAAGCTAGTCAATGAAGTTTAATGATGGTAGATGGATAGATAAATGGATGGGATTTGGCAGCCACTCATGGGGAAATGTTTCTTTCATACCTCTGTTTCCTTATTTGCCTGATTTTGGGGTTGGCAGTTATAACGATGGGGGGGACAAAGACCTGTTGAAATAAGTCACACTGCATCTGACCGCTCTCTCCTATTTTCATCCATTTCAATGAGCTCGTCCACAAGATCCGACATGTGTAATCATCTACAAGTAACTTGTAAGACATATATTCATATCTATACCTAGCCTGTGTTAGGTTTAGGTGCTCCCTTGTTTACTATCACATGTTGTGGTTGAGAGATGGCGTGATTTGGGGAGGCCTTGTAACAGGGGCCACTTCCTCTTATCTCAACCACGGAGAGACAGATGTCAACCGGCAGACCCACCATTGCATGTCATTCTCCCCTTCTAGACAATCCCCATGGAATCAGTGCTAAAACACCAGGCTCTTTGGTATTGTGTGCAGTAGGGAAACCTGTGGCTGGGCTTTGCAGTGTTGGGGCCCAATTTCATTTGAACCCAATAGGTTCGTTTTACAGTCCCAAATCATACATTGTCCTGGTCCTTCTTGACCCATTTTGAAACTCATGAATAGAGAAGAGACCTGGTTCACCTCAGAGATGGTCCTAATCCCTTGTCTCTCTGTAGATGGGTATGGCTGGCAGTCCTTTTGGGCAGCAGTACGGTCAAGGCGGGGCCCAGCAGCAGATGGGGGTGAACGCCCAGCAGCAGCTCCGGAACAAGGCAGCCCTTGCCAACAGCCTGCCCCCCTTCCCCAGTGACCTGAAAGGGGCCAACAGCCTGCCCCCCTTCCCCAGTGACCTGAAAGGGGCCAGTAGCATGCCAAACCTGGTAAGTTCCTCCAACTTTGTAGAAAAGGAGAAATGCAAACCTGCGGTAAGTTTACACGATGACCTAAACGGAGGATTCTGGGAAAGATCTGTTTCCATTTGGATCTCGAGCCTCTTCGTCTCGCCCCCTTAAACAGTTGGAATCCGATATCTGTCTGGGGGCCACAAAAAATCAGCTCTCAGATCTGATGTGGTCCCCATGCCTTTGTGTTTCAGACTTGTTACCTTGCCCCTACCCTCCTGGTGTTCTCACATATGAAAGTACTGACTATACAAAAGATATGTTGGAATCTCCACTCAGTTTATCAGAGGGTTAAGTGAAGCCATCATCATATTAATGTGCCTACCTACCTAGTCCTTTCAGATGTTTGAACACTGAAGAGATTAGATTAGGCCCTGGTTAGAGGACTGGTCTCTAAAACCCCTATCATTAACCCCTAGATCCTACGTACTATGGGAGGATTGGTTGAAGCAATACGGTGAAAATGACCCCCTGCCTATCAAATACTTTCAGATTTAGTCTCACGTAGTGACAACTCTCCCGAAGTCTGAGTCCATTAGTCTCTGCATTGACTTTGAATAACGCTGCAGTTCCCAATGCCACGGTATTGGAACAATTATTCTGACACATTTCTCTTCCATCTCCAAAAACCAGGCCTGGAATGCAGAATGAGAGATTGTTGGAAGGGGAAACATTTGTTAAAAGACACTCCACTCAGAATATTGTTGTACAGAGAGAGAGAGAGAATGAGGGAAAGAGGAAGAGAAAAAGAGAAGGGTCTCTTTCAAGGCACTGAGTAAATACTGCATGCAAATCTCTCTCCCAGGAACAGGAAAAGGGCCTAATGAACTCATTACAGAGGAAATAGTTGTGTTTCTATTTTGGTTAAAGGTTAATGGAGTCTTATGTGAAATAGTTGGATGTTTACCAGGCCTTTTGAGGGGGGGGGGGGGGGTCGGCTTTTCTTTCTTTTTGATTCATTCACTGGCTGCCTCCCATTATTCTGTCTGGGAATCGTTCTTTCTCTGTTCACCACTCTTCCCCCTGCCGCCCTCCGCTCTTTGTCTTTCTCACACAAGTGTTTTCCCTCTTTCTCCCTAATCAAACCTCACCCCGTTGATCTCGGCATAAATGTGTTTATGTAGATCAGCTTTTCTTTTTCAAATTGTGAAAGTAATGTACTTGTATAAGTAGGCTTAATTACCGGGATTGGGTGATTCCATTTCAATATAAACGGTTCAGGGATACAATTCAAGCAACCCAGTTCCAATTCAAGTAATTGGGTTCAAGCTAAGTTTCAAATAAATCCAGTCTGCCTCACTTATTTGTTGCGTTTCCCTCCCAAGGCCCAGATGCAGCAGGTACCCTCCATGGTCCCTGGCGGTGGGGTGTCTGCAGCGACTGCGAGCCACACGGCCGACCCAGAGAAGCGCAAGCTCATCCAGCAACAGCTGGTCCTGCTGCTCCACGCCCACAAGTGCCAGCGGCGGGAGCAGGCCAACGGGGAGGTGCGGGCCTGCGCCCTGCCACACTGCCGCACCATGAAGAACGTCCTCAACCACATGACCCACTGCCAGGCCGGCAAGTCCTGCCAGGGTGAGTGTCTGGGGAAGGGGGGTTGTGGTGTTGGTTGCTGGATAAGTGTTGGGGGACTGAGCCTGTGTGAATATGATTGAACACACACTCGTTAATGTCCAACGGGATATCAGCTTTACTCCATTTAATGTAAGAGACATTTATATCTTCTTCTGCTGTTTAGAAGGCTATAGTTTGTTGATTGACGTTGAAGTCAAGTTGGTTATCTTTCTCTGTGCTGCTGTGTCCAAAGCCCCTCTCTCCTCTTTCTCCATGGCTCCATATGAATTAGTCTTTCTGCTGTTCCCGGCATCCTATCTGCTCAACTACTTCTCAACCGTATTGGAGGAGAAGGTTGAAGGTCCCTGCCCTCTGACCTTCTCTGTGTGTTTTGAGGAGGAAGTGAAGAGAGGATTTGCAGAATTGAGGAAAGATTAATTTGGAAATAACCATTGTCTTCCATTCCCTCCCTCCTATTTGCCCCGGTGACTGACTGAAATCCCGCTCCAGCCTATATTAATAGTGAGGACACCAGCAGCTATAAATCCCGGGGCTTGTTTTAAAAGCCTGTCTGGGTGCTTAGGCCTAATGTAAATACTCAAGTGGCTTTAGTCTCCACACTGAGTCTGGGTGGCTACGGCGCTTTCCTGCCGCCCCGTGCTGCTCTGGACATTAAAGGGTGTCTCTAGGTCGATGGCCTCTGACTTTTAACCCCTGAGGTGCCAGTCATATTGGTAATGTGTTTTAATGGCTATGGGGTCAAATGAGGATATATGATGTTCTAGGTCTCATCCGGTTTTAATTGGGTTGTGCTGTTTACATGTTTTTAAAATGGTTTATATTAGTGATTATTTGTTTAAATGGCCTTGTTGTTTGGGTTTGCCGGTTCCAATGTTGTATTTGTTTTAACATTTTGTGGTGTAATATCTCACGTACCTACTAGCCCTGTGGGATAGCCCGCTAGCAATTCAAATAAATAATCGTAATATTAAACATTTATGAACGTAAAAGTATCTTATATCATTTAAAATCTTAAATTCTTGTTAATCTAACTGCATTGTCCGATAAACAGTTGGCTTTACAGCGAAAGCATACCATGCAATTGTTTGAGGACGATGCCCCACAACATATTTTTGAACCAGCACAGGCTTCATGAAATCACAAATGGCGATTTAAATAAATTGCTTACTTTTGAAAATCTTCCTCTGTTTGCAATCTCAAGGGTCCCAGCTACAACATGAATGCTTGTTTTGTTAGATAAAATCCTTCTTTATATCCCAAAAGGTCTGTTTAGTTGGCGCCATCGATTTCAGTAATCCACTCTTTCAACAGACAAAGGAATCCAAAGAGCTACCGATAAACTTTGTTCAAACAAGTCAAACTACGTTTCTATTTAATCCTCAGGTACGCTAAAATGTAAATAAACTATAATTTTTCATACAGAATGAAGTTTTTTCAATAGAAAAGTGAAATTGGCAGGCGTGTGTTCTCTGTCTCGCGCGAACAAATAGATTTTCCACTGAGACTCTTTGTGCCAAAACTCCTAATTCTTACTAATTTTGTAAGAAACAAGCCTGAAACCTTGAACAAAGACATCTAGTGGAAGCCATAGGAATTGCAATCTGGGAGCTAGAATTGCATAGGACCCATAGCTTTCCATTATAAGAGCCTGGGACATAAAACTAATAATAATTATGGTTGGGTTTTTCTTTAGATTTTCGACTATATCAGTTGTGTTATAGTCGCATACATTATTTTAACATTTCTACAAACATCAGTGTTTTCTATCCAATGCTAGGCCTGAGTAACAGGCAGTTTACTTTGGGCACGTCAGTCAGGCAGAAATTCAGGAAAATAGACCCTAGCCCTAATTTATTAATGATAACTCAAATACTTGAGGCTTTTCTTTAAGTAATATAAACTCTGGGATGAGACTTATTTGATGTTAACAGGAGTAGAATGATCTCTTTTATACTCTTGAAGGGATGAATCTGAAACTTCCACTTAAGTTAATGCATTGGTATCAGTAGCATGTTCACCACCGTGTGTCTCTAAAGCCCCTAATCATGCTGTTATTGGAGTCTTCCTCCACAACCATTTGCTTCCATTCCCTGGGTCTAAATCAAATCTATTACAGCAATTATCTGACTGTGTGAACACAATGGTACCTTTCTGTTAGTCCACAGGGCCCATTAGGCAACAGTCACATTAGGCTTGGAATAGTTACTAACTTTTGATTTCTGTTAGTCCACAGGGCCCATTAGGCAACAGTCACATTAGGCTTGGAATAGTTACTAACTTTTGATTTCTGTTAGTCCACAGGGCCCATTAGGCAACAGTCACATTAGGCTTGGAATAGTTACTAACTTTTGATTTATGTTAGTCCACAGGGCCCATTAGGCAACAGTCACATTAGGCTTGGAATAGTTACTAACTTTTGATTTCTGTTAATCCACAGGGCCCATTAGGCAACAGTCACATTAGGCTTGGAATAGTTACTAACTTTTGATTTCTGTTAGTCCACAGGGCCCATTAGGCAACAGTCACATTAGGCTTGGAATAGTTACTAACTTTTGATTTCTGTTAGTCCACAGGGCCCATTAGGCAACAGTCACATTTGGCTTGGAATAGTTACTAACTTTTGATTTCTGTTAGTCCACAGGGCCCATTAGGCAACGGTCACATTAGGCTTGGAATAGTTACTAACTTTTGATTTCTGTTAGTCCACAGGGCCCATTAGGCAACAGTCACATTAGGCTTGGAATAGTTACTAACTTTTGATTTCTGTTAGTCCACAGGGCCCATTAGGCAACAGTCACATTAGGCTTGGAATAGTTACTAACTTTTGATTTCTGTTAGTCCACAGGGCCCATTAGGCAACAGTCACATTAGGCTTGGAATAGTTACTAACTTTTGATTTCTGTTAGTCCACAGGGCCCATTAGGCAACGGTCACATTAGGCTTGGAATAGTTACTAACTTTTGATTTCTGTTAGTCCACAGGGCCCATTAGGCAACAGTCACATTAGGCTTGGAATAGTTACTAACTTTTGATTTCTGTTAGTCCACAGGGCCCATTAGGCAACAGTTACATTAGGCTTGGAATAGTTACTAACTTTTGATTTCTGTTAGTCCACAGGGCCCATTAGGCAACGGTCACATTAGGCTTGGAATAGTTACTAACTTTTGATTTCTGTTAGTCCACAGGGCCCATTAGGCAACAGTCACATTAGGCTTGGAATAGTTACTAACTTTTGATTTCTGTTAGTCCACAGGGCCCATTAGGCAACAGTCACATTAGGCTTGGAATAGTTACTAACTTTTGATTTCTGTTGTTTTTTCTTTGGCTCTGTGATTTACTGGACAAAAGCATGTTTTATGTGCCCAGGTGTTTATTTGCCCAGCTTATATGGTGTCTTGGACAGGGAGTGGTCATCTTGTCATAGCTACTGTATGTGTTTTTCAATGACTCGTTGCCTTCTCTCTTCCTCTTCTGTCATCCCTCATCTTTCTTGCTCTTTTTCTGTCTTTCATTCAATCTCTTTCCTTTCTCTCATTCATCATTCTCTCCCTCCCCCCCCCCCCCTCCCTCTCTCTCTTCCTCTCTTATCCTTCTATCCCCTCAGTGGCTCACTGTGCGTCGTCCAGACAGATAATTTCTCACTGGAAGAACTGCACGCGGCATGACTGTCCCGTCTGCCTGCCGCTGAAGAACGCCAGTGACAAAAGGAACCAGCAGCGTGAGTACCTGTTGTTTTACCCTAGGACCCTTTAGGACCCGTGTGTGTGTGTGTAACATTGGGTTTTGTGTAATATCATCCCATACAGGTGTTTTGGCATTAGCATACAGTGCATTCGGAAGGTATTCAGAACCCTTTTCCCACATTTTGTTACGTTAGAGCCATATCCTAAAATTGATTCAATTGTTTTGGTTCCTCATCAATCTACACTCAATATCCTGTAATTTTTGCAAATGTATTTAAAAACATAATGGAAATATAGCATTTTCATAAGTATTCAGACCCTTTTATTCAGTACTTTGTTGAAATACCTTTGGCAGCGATTACAGCCTCGTCTTCTTGAGTATGACGCTACAAGCTTCGCACACATGTATTTGGGATGTTTCTCCCATTCTTCTCTGCAGATCCTCTCAAGTGCTGTCTTGTTGTATGGGGAGTGTCGCTGCACAGCTATTTACATGTCTCTCCAGAGATATTTGATCGGATTCAAGTCCGGACGCTGGCTGGGCCACTCAAGGACATTCAGAGAATTGTCATGAAGCCGCTCCTGCGTTGTCTTGGCTGTGTGCATAAGGTCATTGTCCTGTTGGAAGGGGAACCGTCACCCAGTTTGAGGTCCTGAGCTCTCTGGGGCAGGTTTTCATCAAGGATCTCTCTGTACTTTGCCTGTTCATCTTTCCCTCCATCCTAACAAGTCTCCCAGTCCCTACCGCTGAAAAGCACTCCGACAGCATGATGCTGCCACCACCATGCTTCACCGTAGGGATGGTGCCAGGTTTCCTCCAGACGTGACGCTTGGCATTCAGGCCAAAGTGTTCAATCTTGCTTTCATCAGACCAGAGAATCTTGTTTCTCATGGTCTGAGAGTCCTTTAGGTGCCTTTTGGCAAACTCCAAGTGGGCTGTTATGTGCCTTTTACTGAGGAGTGGCTTCCGTTTGGCCAATCGACTATAAAGGCCTTATTGGTGGAGTGCTGCAGAGATGGTTGTCCTTCTGGAAGGTTCTCCCATCTCCACAGAAGAACTCTGGAGCTCTGTCAGAGAGACCATAGGGTTCTTGGTCACCTCCCTGAACAAGACCCTTCTTCCCTGATTGCTCAGTTTGACCGGGTGTCCAGCTCTAGGAACAGTCTTGGTGGTTCCAAACTTCTTCCATTTAAGCATGATGGAAGCCCCTGTGTTCTTGGGGACCATCAATGCTGCAGAATGTTTTTGGTAACCTTCCCCAGATCTGTGTCTCGACACAATCTTGTCAGAGCTCTACGGACAGTTCTTGCTCTGACATGCACTGTCAACTGTGGGACTTTATATAGACAGGTGTGTGCCTTTCCAAATCTTGTCCAATCAATTGAATTGACTAAAGGTGGACGCCAATCAAGTTGTAGAAACATCTGAAGGATGCGGGTATTGTGTGTAGATTGAGTTAATGCTGTAAAGTAACAAAATGTGAAAAAAGTCCAAGGGTCCGAATACTTTCCGAACGCACCGTAGATAAACCGGTTGTTGTCGCCCCTCAGCCAGTTTTCATACAGAAATCTGTCTCAGTGTTACATCTGCCACATTACATTTCATTTAAATGTATTTACATATTGTAGGCACAGATACAAAAACGGACACATTTCATTTACAACAGATGCATTGCACACTATAACACACTTGAGCTATAAATGATTTGCGATGTAAATCGAATTGAATTAGTCACATGCGCCGAATACAACAAGTGTAGACCTTACAGTGAAAAGCTTACATTGTTGATTAAGGGCTTGTATGTAAGTTCATTTTTAATTATTTTTTTTACAATGTAACTGAATTGTCAACAGAGAAGCATGCTGAGCTGAGAGCATAGAACCCTAGAGTGAGTGAGTGAGCGAGTAAAGTTTTCAGTGGCGCCACCTGCAGCCGCATCCCTAGCTGTGCTCTGTGCTTGCGCTGCTGGCTCGCTCTGTGCTTGCTCGCTGGCTGTGAAGGATTCCTGTAGAATGCTGGGCCTGTAATCTGACACCCTGGGGGGGGGGCTCCGGAGTTTCTATCTGTGGGGGAGGAGCTCAGGGGGAGAAATCTCTCTGATTGGCCAGAAAACCGGTGACTGATTTAAATCCCCCCACAGAGGCAACCTGCATATTCTCTCTGCCGGTCACAGATCAACATACAGAAGGCATAGAGCAGCAGTAGTAGGATCTTTGGGTGGAAGCGGATAAATATTATTTTAGATCATAACAAATGTAGGCTTTACAATTTTGTTTTGTTTAACAACTTGAGTTTTTTATGACTTCTATGAGAAAAATAATTGATTTAATCTTTGCCAATCAGTAGATTGCTTTTCATCAAATGTAACATCAAATGTAACTTCCTTTTCTGGAAGGGTATACTAATGATTTATTAACATAGGCCCAAGCCAAGTCCTAACTGTAGTTCTGTTTGAAAACTGGGGGAGATTGGTGAGTTATGTGCAGTTGGGATTCATCGCAAGTGTTCATATTTACTCATCTCCCTCTCCACCCACCACCCTCTTCAATTTGATACAAAAGTTATTGTATTGCCAAAGCAATAAGGTTTCTCTTTGAAATGTTTCATACATGTCTCCGCTCCCTCTCCAGCCATGCTGGGTTCGCCCGGCGCCAGCCTGCAGAGTGCCATCAATGCCACGGTGGGCACAGGCCCTCCCGGCAGCTCCCCGGGTTCCTCCATGAACAGTGGCGGGGTCAGCAGCGGGCACATCGACCCCAGTTCCATGCAGCGGGCCTACGCTGCCCTGGGCCTGCCCTATGGTAACCAGTCCCCTGCTCAGGGAGGACCTGGAGGACAGAACACAGCCCAGGGAGGGCAGCAGCTACGCTCCATCAATGCACTAGGTAAGAATGTTGCTTGGTCTCATTGGAGTTTTAGGCTAGGTTACTGTAAAGCACTTGAGGACAGTAGGATAAGAGCATCTGCTGAATGACTCAATTGTAAATGTAAAAATGGGTTGATAGATGCATTCGATTGATTCAACTGAATTGAATTTTGCGTTTGCAAATATGCACAATTTGAAATCCCAGAGGATGAAATCCCAGACACATATAGTGTCACATACACATTTGGTAAAGTTCTCTGTATAAGGGTCTCTCGTGTGATGAGTCGAAGTGGTATAGTGAGGGTATTGGTCACTGTTTTGGTGCTAATGCTGCCTCTGGTTGGCTGTGTTCTCTCCCAGGCACTAACATGAACATGGCCGGAGGAGGGGTGGGCGTGCCCTCAGAGACCGGCATGCTCTCGGACTCATCGCTCCCCTCGTCGCTCAACAAGTGAGTCCGCTCACCCATTTAGATTGTCTCTCTTAATTCTGTGCCCTAGATCACTCCAACTGGGTGGTACAGAGCTGGGCCCACTACAGTGTACAGCAGCACTCACCATTTTTACAATGAGCTCCAAAAGTATTGGGAAAGTGACAATTCTTTTGTTTTGTCCCTGTACTCCAGCACTTTGGAATTGAAATTATCAAATGACTATGAGGTTAAAGTGCGGACTGTCAGCTTTAATTTGCGGGTATTTTCATCCATATCAGGTGAACCGTTTAAAAATTACAGCACTTATTGTACATTGTCCTCCCTGTTTTAGGGGAACAAAAACAGTAAGATTAATTCACTTATGTGTATTAAGGTAGTCAAAAGTATGTTATTTGGTTCCATATTCCTAGCTTGAAATGATTGCATTAAGCTTGTGACAACAAATTTGGCGGATGCCAAATATAAATTAATGGTAAGTAATGTATTGTCACTTTGGAGTCACTTTTGTAAATGAGAATAGAATATGTTTCTAGAGACTTATACATTAATGTGGATGCTAATATGATTACGGATAGTCCTGAATGAATCGTGAATAATGATTTGAGAAAGTTAGTCGCACAAATATCATGCCTTCTTGACATGCCAACCTCTCACCATACAATAACAGGGGAGGTTAGCATTTTATATCATACCCCCAAGACATGCCAACCTCTCACCATACAATAACAGGGGAGGTTAGCATTTTACATCATACCCCCAAGACATGCCAACCTCTCACCATACAATAACAGGGGAGGTTAGCATTTTACATCATACCCCCAAGACATGCCAACCTCTCACCATACAATAACAGGGGAGGTTAGCATTTTACATCATACCCCCAAGACATGCCAACCTCTCACCATTACATTAACAGGGGAGGTTAGCATTTTATATCATACCCCAAGACATGCTAACCTCTCACCATTACATTAACAGGGGAGGTTAGCATTTTACATCATACCCCCAAGACATGCTAACCTCTCACCATTACATTAACAGGGGAGGTTAGCATTTTAGTGGGGGTCTGATATTTGTGCATTTAACTTTCTCACTCATCATTATTTACAGGTCATTCAGGACTATCCGTTATCATGCTATAATCCACATGAATGTAGATGTAAATAAGAATATAATATGCTTCTAAACACAAGTGACTCCAAAATGACACTACATTATTTACCATTCATTTTATTCAGACCCCTTCACATTTTCCACATTTTATGTTCCAACCTTATTCTAAAATGTATTAATTAAAAACATTTCCTCATCAATCTACACACAATATCCCATAATGACAAAGTGAAAAACATTTTATTAAATTTGTACTTTTTGCTATGAGACTCGAAATTGAGCTCAGGTGCATGCATCCTGTTTCCTTTGATCATCGTTGTTTCTACAACTTGATTCGAGTTTATTTGGAAAGGCGCACACCTGTCTAGATAAGGTCCCACAGTTGACAGTGCATGTCAGCAAAAGACAAGCCATGAGGTTGAAGGAGTTGTCCGTAGAGCTCCTAGACAGGATTGTGTTGAGGCACACACCTGGGGGAAGGGTACCAAAAAATTGCACATCATTGAAGGTCCCCAAGAACACAGTGGCCTCCATCATTATTAAATGGAAGAGGTTTGGTACCACCAAGACTCTTCCTAAAGCTGGCCGCCTGACCAAAGTGGGCAATCGGCGGAGACGGGCTAGAGCTTGATGGCCTAAAAATCATATTTTTTTTCCAAGCGTATGGGTGATTCACAATATCTATGCATTTCAAACAGTCTGCAATAATGTAATGAATTCAGGTATTGTGAAGTTTTATACCTATGCTAAATATAAGCCTCCACAACCATAAGACACACTAATAAGTTCATTATTTGATAAAACTAGTTGAACCTGCTTTTTTTTTGGGTGGGCAGGCAATCACTGATCTGGATTTCAAGTCTGAAAATGCCTTTTTTTTTGTTACAAATTGAACAAGAACCATGTATAATGCACATTCACTAATGACTCACTTCTTGTAGCAGGCTATAGAACATTAACACAGGTCTCATCAGCAGACTCTCACACAAGCCCACGTGTTAGTGAGAATCCAGCTAATATTTATATTTCAACTTGAGCCAACGTGGATCTATTTGCTAGCTAACAAGGACACTACCATCCCTACAATGAAGCATGGTGGTGGCAGCATCATGCTGTGGGGATGTTTTTCCTGCGTTAGGGACTGGGAGACTAGTCAGAATGGAGGGAAATATGAACAGCGCAAAGAGATTCTTGATGAAAATCTGCTTCAGATTGCTCAGGACCTCAGACTGGGGCGACAATTCGCCTTCCAACAGGACAACGACCCTAAGCACACAGACAAGACAATGCAGAAGTGGCTTCAGGACAAGTCTCTGAATGTCCATGAGTGGCCCAGCCACAAAACGTGAAGGTCTGAATACTTTGATGAACAGCAATATGGATGAAAATTCCCTCAAATTAAAGCTGACAGTCTGCACTCTAACTTCAGTTATTGTATAATTTCAAATCAAGTGTGCCAGAGTACAGAGCCTAAACAACAATGTGTCACCATCCCAATACTTTTGGAGCTCACTGTATATTCTATTTAAATAGTAGCTTTCATGATGAAGAAAAAAATCTGCATAAAAACAACTGTTTTTGGCTTAGTTCTAGTGAAACATGTAAATTCTGGTCTTTATTTTAAAAGTTTGAAAGTTTTGATCTGGCTCTTTTTACCCTTAGCGGTTCTACTCTACCATTTGAAATTGTGATGGAGAGGCACCTTGAAGGTGCCTCTACGTCATCTCAAAGGGAAGAGTTGGGTATGAAATCCACTCCCTTGTAGAGGTGCTGGGCGGTACCACCTCGAGGCTTACTATAAAAGTAGGTGACCGCGTGCTTTATTTGCCGATGGTCTTGGTGAGGGGAGTGTGCCAATCAATATATTTTGCGTAACTCTTCCTTGACTAGACCACTATGCAAAAGGCAGTAAGGCACATTTCCACATATGACCAAATGAACCGTTGTTGCTTACTGTTTCATACACATCTACATGATGAACCAATAAAAAATATCCATGAGGTTCATGAGGATTATACTTTTATATTCATAGCTACATGTATCGTAACAAGAAATGGATGACAATGGTCATGTCAACTTGTTTTGCTATGACTGGTGGCACAGTGTGCTAAAACGGTTAGCTCATATTTCAATGGTTGAGTTGTAATCCTACATGTGGCAGATATATTTATAAATCCTTTATTTACACTGTTCATCCCGTGCCCACACACTTCTAGTTCTGAGAAGTGATAGCCTACCTGTGAGACTGGTTGGCCTGGTAGTAGTTGTAGGTTTTTATACACTACCCAAGACCAACCTGAGAGTTAATTTGATCATTGGTCAAATAGTTACTGCAGTGCTGATTGAATTGAGCCCCATATCTTAATTTTCAATGTGATGATTGCACTTTTCCCAACACAATACTGCAACAAAAAAATATCCACATTTCAAATATTTGTTTACGCCCCATGGGAAGTTGGAACTTACTCCACACGCGCCGATAGATATCAGGAACTCCCCACCTTACCACTGAGTTAACAGTGCAGATAGATGTCAGGAACTCCCCACCTTACCACTGAGTTAACAGTGCAGATAGATATCAGGAACTCCCCACCTTACCACTGAGTTAACAGTGCAGATAGATATCAGGAACTCACCACCTTACCACTGAGTTAACAGTGCCGATAGATATCAGGAACTCCCCACCTTACCACTGAGTTAACAGTGCAGATAGATGTCAGGAACTCCCCACCTTACCACTGAGTTAACAGTGCAGATACCACTGAGTTAACAGTCAGATAGGAACTCCCCACCTTACCACTGAGTTAACAGTGCAGATAGATATCAGGAACTCACCACCTTACCACTGAGTTAACAGTGCAGATAGATATCAGGAACTCCCCACCTTACCACTGAGTTAACAGTGCAGATAGATATCAGGAACTCCCCACCTTACCACTGAGTTAACAGAGCAGGTAGATGTCACCACCTTACCACTGAGTTAACAGTGCAGATAGATATCAGGAACTCCCCACCTTACCACTGAGTTAACAGTGCAGATAGATATCAGGAACTCCCCACCTTACCACTGAGTTAACAGTGCAGATAGATATCAGGAACTCCCCACCTTACCACTGAGTTAACAGTGCAGATAGATATCAGGAACTCACCACCTTACTACTGAGTTAACAGTGCAGATAGATATCAGGAACTCCCCACCTTACCACTGAGTTAACAGTGCAGATAGATATCAGGAACTCCCCACCTTACCACTGAGTTAACAGAGCAGGTAGATGTCACCACCTTACCACTGAGTTAACAGTGCAGATAGATATCAGGAACTCCCCACCTTACCACTGAGTTAACAGTGCAGATAGATATCAGGAACTCACCACCTTACCACTGAGTTAACAGAGCAGGTAGATGTCACCACCTTACCACTGAGTTAACAGTGCAGATAGATATCAGGAACTCCCCACCTTACCACTGAGTTAACAGTGCAGATAGATATCAGGAACTCACCACCTTACCACTGAGTTAACAGCGCCGATAGATATCAGGAACTCCCCACCTTACCACTGAGTTAAAAGTGCAGATAGATATCAGGAACTCCCCACCTTACCACTGAGTTAACAGTGCAGATAGATATCACCACCTTACTACTGAGTTAACAGTGCAGATAGATGTCAGGAACTCCCCACCTTACCACTGAGTTAACAGTGCAGATAGATATCAGGAACTCCCCACCTTACCACTGAGTTAACAGAGCAGGTAGATGTCACCACCTTACCACTGAGTTAACAGTGCAGATAGATATCAGGAACTCACCACCTTACCACTGAGTTAACAGTGCAGATAGATGTCAGGAACTCCCCACCTTACCACTGAGTTAACAGTGCAGATAGATATCAGGAACTCCCCACCTTACCACTGAGTTAACAGTGCAGATAGATATCAGGAACTCCCCACCTTACCACTGAGTTAACAGTGCAGATAGATATCAGGAACTCCCCACCTTACCACTGAGTTAACAGTGCAGATAGATATCAGGAACTCCCCACCTTACCACTGAGTTAACAGTGCAGATAGATATCAGGAACTCCCCACCTTACCACTGAGTTAACAGTGCAGATAGATATCAGGAACTCACCACCTTACTACTGAGTTAACAGTGCAGATAGATATCAGGAACTCCCCACCTTACCACTGAGTTAACAGTGCAGATAGATATCAGGAACTCCCCACCTTACCACTGAGTTAACAGAGCAGGTAGATGTCACCACCTTACCACTGAGTTAACAGTGCAGATAGATATCAGGAACTCCCCACCTTACCACTGAGTTAACAGTGCAGATAGATATCAGGAACTCACCACCTTACCACTGAGTTAACAGAGCAGGTAGATGTCACCACCTTACCACTGAGTTAACAGTGCAGATAGATATCAGGAACTCCCCACCTTACCACTGAGTTAACAGTGCAGATAGATATCAGGAACTCACCACCTTACCACTGAGTTAACAGCGCCGATAGATATCAGGAACTCCCCACCTTACCACTGAGTTAACAGTGCAGATAGATATCAGGAACTCCCCACCTTACCACTGAGTTAACAGTGCAGATAGATATCACCACCTTACTACTGAGTTAACAGTGCAGATAGATGTCAGGAACTCCCCACCTTACCACTGAGTTAACAGTGCAGATAGATATCAGGAACTCCCCACCTTACCACTGAGTTAACAGTGCAGATAGATATCAGGAACTCCCCACCTTACCACTGAGTTAACAGTGCAGATAGATATCAGGAACTCCCCACCTTACCACTGAGTTAACAGTGCAGATAGATATCAGGAACTCACCACCTTACCACTGAGTTAACAGCGCCGATAGATATCAGGAACTCCCCACCTTACCACTGAGTTAACAGTGCAGATAGATATCAGGAACTCACCACCTTACCACTGAGTTAACAGTGCAGATAGATATCAGGAACTCACCACCTTACCACTGAGTTAACAGTGCAGATAGATATCAGGAACTCACCACCTTACCACTGAGTTAACAGCGCCGATAGATATCAGGAACTCCCCACCTTACCACTGAGTTAACAGTGCAGATAGATATCAGGAACTCACCACCTTACCACTGAGTTAACAGTGCAGATAGATATCAGGAACTCACCACCTTACCACTGAGTTAACAGTGCAGATAGATATCAGGAACTCACCACCTTACCACTGAGTTAACAGTGCAGATAGATATCAGGAACTCCCCACCTTACCACTGAGTTAACAGTGCAGATAGATATCAGGAACTCCCCACCTTACCACTGAGTTAACAGTGCAGATAGATATCACCACCTTACTACTGAGTTAACAGTGCAGATAGATGTCAGGAACTCCCCACCTTACCACTGAGTTAACAGTGCAGATAGATTTCACCACCTTACCACTGAGTTAACAGTGCAGGTAGATGTCAGGAACTCCCCACCTTACCACTGAGTTAACAGTGCAGATAGATATCAGGAACTCCCCACCTTACCACTGAGTTAACAGTGCAGATAGATATCACCACCTTACTACTGAGTTAACAGTGCAGATAGATGTCAGGAACTCCCCACCTTACCACTGAGTTAACAGTGCAGATAGATATCAGGAACTCCCCACCTTACCACTGAGTTAACAGTGCAGATAGATATCAGGAACTCACCACCTTACCACTGAGTTAACAGCGCCGATAGATATCAGGAACTCCCCACCTTACCACTGAGTTAACAGTGCAGATAGATATCAGGAACTCACCACCTTACCACTGAGTTAACAGTGCAGATAGATATCAGGAACTCACCACCTTACCACTGAGTTAACAGTGCAGATAGATATCAGGAACTCACCACCTTACCACTGAGTTAACAGCGCCGATAGATATCAGGAACTCCCCACCTTACCACTGAGTTAACAGTGCAGATAGATATCAGGAACTCACCACCTTACCACTGAGTTAACAGTGCAGATAGATATCAGGAACTCACCACCTTACCACTGAGTTAACAGTGCAGATAGATATCAGGAACTCACCACCTTACCACTGAGTTAACAGTGCAGATAGATATCAGGAACTCCCCACCTTACCACTGAGTTAACAGTGCAGATAGATATCAGGAACTCCCCACCTTACCACTGAGTTAACAGTGCAGATAGATATCACCACCTTACTACTGAGTTAACAGTGCAGATAGATGTCAGGAACTCCCCACCTTACCACTGAGTTAACAGTGCAGATAGATTTCACCACCTTACCACTGAGTTAACAGTGCAGGTAGATGTCAGGAACTCCCCACCTTACCACTGAGTTAACAGTGCAGATAGATATCACCACCTTACTACTGAGTTAACAGTGCAGATAGATGTCAGGAACTCCCCACCTTACCACTGAGTTAACAGTGCAGATAGATATCAGGAACTCCCCACCTTACCACTGAGTTAACAGTGCAGATAGATATCAGGAACTCCCCACCTTACCACTGAGTTAACAGTGCAGATAGATATCAGGAACTCCCCACCTTACCACTGAGTTAACAGTGCAGATAGATATCAGGAACTCACCACCTTACCACTGAGTTAACAGCGCCGATAGATATCAGGAACTCCCCACCTTACCACTGAGTTAACAGTGCAGATAGATATCAGGAACTCACCACCTTACCACTGAGTTAACAGTGCAGATAGATATCAGGAACTCCCCACCTTACCACTGAGTTAACAGTGCAGATAGATATCAGGAACTCACCACCTTACCACTGAGTTAACAGCGCCGATAGATATCAGGAACTCCCCACCTTACCACTGAGTTAACAGTGCAGATAGATATCAGGAACTCCCCACCTTACCACTGAGTTAACAGTGCAGATAGATATCACCACCTTACTACTGAGTTAACAGTGCAGATAGATGTCAGGAACTCCCCACCTTACCACTGAGTTAACAGTGCAGATAGATTTCACCACCTTACCACTGAGTTAACAGTGCAGATAGATGTCACCACCTTACCACTTAGTTAACAGTGCAGATAGATGTCACCACCTTACCACTTAGTTAACAGTGCAGGTAGATGTCAGGAACTCCCCACCTTACCACTGAGTTAACAGTGCAGATAGATGTCACCACCTTACCACTTAGTTAACAGTGCAGATAGATGTCACCACCTTACCACTTAGTTAACAGTGCAGATAGATGTCACCACCTTACCACTTAGTTAACAGTGCAGATAGATGTCACCACCTTACCACTTAGTTAACAGTGCAGATAGATGTCACCACCTTACCACTTAGTTAACAGTGCAGAGCCATATTTGCTCGCAATGCACACAATGTTATCAGAGCGTGCCAGTGGATTTCTGGTAAGTATACTTCAGTGAGAAAGTGTTGATCGGGTACAACTATGTTTACCCACCCCCAAAATGAATATTTCTGAGCAATTCCCCACCACTTCTCACCTGAATGCGTTGTGTGAATATATGAAAGGGTTGGGCAAAGGCTGAAATTGGGGTTAAATTCCTGATAACTACAATGCCACTCTTTCTACTCAGTTACCTGACACAGCATTACACAAGTTATTCTCTCATAGTTACCTTGGTGTTACTCTTATGATTACATGTTTCCTAAGTTGTCCTGCTCTCCTCTCCTCTCTCCGTCCTCCAGTCAGTTGATGCCAGACGGGTTGGGCATGGGGGGCATGGGCAACCTGCCGGGCGCCAACCCTCTCTCTGCCTCGGGGGTGAGGAAGACGTGGCACGAGCACGTCACTCAGGACCTACGCACCCACCTGGTGCACAAACTGTAAGTACCACCAAGATGCTTGCATTCTCTTCCTTCAACGTTTTTTCTCCTCAATGACCATGAATCTACCGGGGTTTAATAGGTGGACAACCCTCATGGTTTTGCCACCATAGGGCTAAAGGTATAGGAGTTGGTTTGAGGCTGGCCCACTGTGTTCACTTACCTCGTCCGTTCAGATCAGTGTTCTGAAAGGAAAATAAGTTTTCTGATTGAGGTTGCCGCTACTCCAACTCACTGTTTAATTCTCCCTTTGTGCTGTCCCTCTTTCCCTCCACCATCCCTTCCTTCTCCCTGTCCTCCTCCAGAGTACAAGCCATATTCCCCACCCCAGACCCCGCAGCACTGAAGGATCGGCGGATGGAGAACCTGGTGGCGTACGCTAGGAAGGTGGAAGGGGACATGTACCAGTCTGCCAACAGCAGGGTAATGAACTCCAGTGGAGGCTGCTGAGGGGAGGACGGCTCATAATGGCTGGAACCGAGCGAATGGAATGGCGTCAAACACATTGAAGCTATGTGTTTGATGTATTTGATACCATTCTGCTCCAGTCATTACCAAGAGCCCGAGCCCGGGCCAGCCAATCAGATTGAGTTTTTCCCCAAAATAGGGCTTTATTACAGACAGAAATACTCAGTTTCATCAGCTGTCCGGGTGGCTGGTCTCAGACGATCTCGCAGGTGACAAAGCCGGATGTGGAGGTCCTGGGCTGGCGTGGTTACACGTGGTCTCCGGTTGTGAGGGCGGTTGAACGTACTGTCAAATTCTCTAAAACGACAGAGGTGGCTTATGGTAGAGAAATACATTTTCAATTCTCTGGCAACAGCTCTGGTGGACATTCCTGCAGTCAGCATGCCAATTGTACCCTCCCTCAAAACCTGAGACGTCTGTGGCATTGTGTTGTATGACAAAACT
This sequence comes from Oncorhynchus clarkii lewisi, assembly GCF_045791955.1. Lineage (NCBI taxonomy): Eukaryota > Metazoa > Chordata > Actinopteri > Salmoniformes > Salmonidae > Oncorhynchus > Oncorhynchus clarkii. The sequence goes on from NW_027260877.1 coordinate 33,463, forward strand.
GCACATTTTAGTGACCTTTTATTGTCCCCAGCACAAGGTGCACCTGTTTAATGATCATGCTGTTTAACCAGCTTCTTGATATGCCACACCTGTCACATGGATGGATTATCTTGGCAATGGAGCAATGGTCACCAACATTGATCTAAACCCATTTGTTCGCAAAATTTGAGGAAAATAAGCTTTGTGTGAATGGAACATTTCTGGGATCTTTTATTTCAACTCATGAAACATGGGACCAACACTTTACATGTTGTGTTTATATTTTTGTTCAGTATAAGTTATTTCTAATCTGGTGTTGTCAATTTCTGCAGGACGAATATTACCACTTCCTGGCGGAGAAGATCTATAAGATCCAGAAGGAGTTGGAGGAGAAGAGGCGCTCGCGGCTCCAGAAGCAGCCTGGCCCCATGGCAGTGGGGGGCCCAGGGGCCCAGCAGCAGCCTGGCCCCATGGCAGTTGGGGGCCCAGGGGCCCAGCAGCAGCCTGGCATGCCCCCTCAGCCGAACTCCATGGGTCCTGGCCAGTCCCCACGGCCAGCCAGTAAGTACCCTGGACCTCTGGAGACCCCTCTATTGAAGGAGGGAGCAACATAATCACTTATGTTTATTATCATCCTATTACCATGTGTGGGGCCAAACCTTTTATCAGTCATGCATTGACGGTGGAAATTTGACTAGCTATAACAGAATAATGACATGTTTGGTTAAAGTCGGTGTTTGAGGCTGTAGTTAGCTAATTTGGAAGCTTTGGTATAGGACATGTTGACCACCTCATCCTCCTCTCTTTCAGATGGATCTGTGCCTATGCCCAACGTGCCAAATCAGATCATGCCCCGCATGCAGGTGTCTCAAGGTACCAGTCCTTCTCCTACACTTCAACACTTGTTTCTCATCCTCCTTTCATTCAGACAGTCAACTGCTCAGTGACTGTCAACCCCCCTGGTGGCCAGTTGATTATATACTATAATCACTAACATAGTAAAGGGTAAATACTCCCAATACGCAAATAGTGTAAATGTTTTTTTCAGGAACGGTTTCTCTGTAAATGTTTATTTATATAATTAGAGCCAGTGTTTCCCCTGTATTCATTAAGAAGCTAAAAGAATGAAACCAATAAAATAAACAATGAATTTTGGAGTACGTTTGGAATGGCTGAATTACTGAGTGGGCATGCGGGCATATGCCCAGGGGCCCAGATTTTTGCATAAGAACACAGAATTGGCCATGGCAAAATGAATAGAATTGCAAGAAATTCGCTTTCACACTGCACATTTTTTTTTGTCAGCTCCATGACAAAATGTGTAGATTTGCTGAAAAAATTGCTTTACAATTGTACATTTTTCTCTTGGCTCCATGGGGGGGAAATTTAGCCACTTTTTGATCCAGAAAAACCCCTGCTTATTGCTAATAAAACACCTGCCTGATAATATGGAATGGTGCCATGTATATGTTTTTAACAATATGCTATTGGGCTCACCATGGTGTCTAAACACTTTTGGAGTAGAATGTATTTTTAATGTCACTGTAAATGACATCAGTCATTCTACAAAAAATATCCTGGGGTGGCACCCCCCGCCCCTTTGACTTTATCCACCGTAGCAAAACAAATTATAGTGGAAACACTAACAGGAAATGTACAAGTTTGTGAAAAGTTATGATTTAGCGCCTAACTGACTCAGTGGCTCCTTCACCTGCTCATCAGAGCATAGGATTATTAATTACAACATCTCATGTGTATTGTAGACAACACTAATCCTGTGTGTGTGAATGTATTGTATGTTTGTGTGTGCTTCTCCTCTCCCACATAGGAATCAATCAGTTCAACCCCATGGCAATGCAGAACGTGCAGATGTCCCAGGCGCCCATGGGGGCCCGCGCCGCCTCGCCCATGAACCACTCGCAGCAGATGAACATGAGCTCTGTCCCAGCGGTGAGACCTCCATGCTCCCTCTATGCCCCAGTTAACTCTTTCCTTCCTTCTGGATCTCCTTCTCTCCCTTTCTCCTCTCTCACTTCCTCTCTCTCACTTCCTCTCCCCCTCTCGCACTTCCTCTCCCCGTCTTGCTCCCCCTCTCACACTTCCTCTCCCCGTCTTGCTCCCCGTCGCACTTCCTCTCCCCGTCTTTCTCCCCCTCTCGCACTTCCTCTCCCCGTCTTGCTCCCCATCTCGCACTTCCTCTCCCCGTCTCGCACCTCCTCTCCCCGTCTCGCACTTCCTCTCCCCGTCTCGCACTTCCTCTCCCCGTCTCGCACTTCTTCTCGCACTTCCCCTCTCTCACTTCCACTCTCACTTCCTCTCCCCGTCTTGCTCCCCCTCTCTCACTTCCTCTCCCCGTCTTGCTCCACTAGTGTCTATAGAAAGTCTTCACCTCCTTGAGGGTTTTAAACATGGATTAAATTAGATTTTATTTCTACACAAACTACTCCACATTTTCAAAGTGAAAGAAAGTTATAAAAAATAGCTGAAAAGTAAAACTGTGGCGGGTTGACCTTAACTTTTTACCTGGGCTTTGGTCCTTTTCATATTTATTTTCATCCTGACAAACTCCCCATTCCCTGCCGGTGACAAGCATACCCGTAACATGATGCTGCCCCCACAATACTTCAAAATGGGGAGGGTTTCACTCTTGGATTTGACCCAACCCCGTAGTTTTTCATTTAGGCTAAAAAAGTGTTGTCTTGCAATATTATTTACAGAATGGATGATTAGGAATGGATTTAACACAGGCTTCTTCTCACTTCGTCATACAGGCCAGTAAATTGGAGTGAATCCAATGTTGTTGATCCCTTTGTGCGTTCAAGTATTGTGGTGTCAGCATACTTGTATTGGGTTATCAGCAGTGAAAATAAATATGGAAGGAGCAAAGACTAGTTTAAAAGTTACATAACTCACCTCAATCCTCTGAAAACCCTGGGATAAGGTTTTGTTTTTCTGTGGGACAATTACATATTTTTATGCAAAAGACTCACCAAAATGGCATTCCAAGAGGGTTTGTGAGTGGTGTAGTCTGTCCTGACTTGAATCTGCTTTTAAAACATCTGCGACAAGGTTTGAATATTGCTGTCCGTGTTGTAGCTTTGACCCTACTTTCCATCACATTAGGTTTTTGTGTTGAGCCTCCATTGGTTGAGACACATCAAATCAAATGTATTTATATAGCCCTTTGTACATCAGCTGATATCTCTAAGTGCTGTACAGAAACCCAGCCTAAAACCCCAAACAGCAAGCAATGCAGGTGTAGAAGCACAGTGGCTAGGAAAAACCTAGAAAGTCCAAAACCTAGGAAGAAACCTAGAGAGGAACCAGGCTATGTGGGGTGGCCAGTCCTCGTCTGGCTGTGCCGGGTGAAGATTATAACAGAACATGGCCAAGATGTTCAAATGTTCATAAATGGCCAGCATGGTCAAATAATAATCACTGGCAGAACAGTTGAAACTGGATGATACCCCCGGACATGGCCAAACAGGAAGGATAAAACCCCACCCACTTTGCCAAAGCACAGCCCCCACACCACTAGAGGGATATCTTCAACCACCAACTTACCATCCTGAGACAAGGCTGAGTATAGCCCACAAAGATCTCCGCCACGGCACAACCCAAGGGGGGGCGTCAACCCAGACAGGAAGATCACATCAGTGACGCACCCCTCCTAGGGACTGTATGAAAGAGCCCTAGTAAGCCAGTGACTCAGCCCCTGTAATAGGGTTAGAGGCAGAGAATCCCAGTGGAAAGAGGGGAACCGGCCAGGCAGAGACAGCAAGGGCGGTTCGTTGCTCCAGAGCCTTTCCGTTCACCGTCACACTCCTGGGCCAGACTACACTCAATCATATGACCCACTGAAGAGATGAGTCTTCAGTAAAGACTTAAAGGTTGAGACCGAGTCTGCGTCTCTCACATGGGTAGGCAGACCATTCCATAAAAATGGAGCTCTGTAGGAGAAAGCCCTGCCTCCAGCTGTTTGCTTAGAAATTCTAGGGACAATTAGGAGGCCTGCGTCTTGTGACCGTAGCGTATGTATAGGTATGTACGGCAGGACCAAATCAGAGAGAGAGGTAGGAGCAAGCCCATGTAATGCTTTGTAGGTTAGCAGTAAAACCTTGAAATCAGCCCTTGCCTTGACATGGCCTTGAATACAGGGTTGGTGTAATTTCAATCATATCAACATAATGAATAGAATGGACCTATCCCTTCAGACCACTGCAATTTAGCTGGTACACCATTTGAAATTTAAATGTAATTGACATTTTAACTTCTAATTACTACCACAAAGATTGAGGCCGGTCCACCCACCGTCGAATGTCAACTGAGATGGTCATGTCTATTATAGTATCTGTATTTCTATGATTTCAGTAGGTTTCCTATGGAAGATTGACAAGAACACTTTAAGACAACATATTCCCATTCAAGTCAACATTCTCTGACGTGTGGATCTCCAACCGTCTTTGTGGTACCATTTGAAAGTTGAAATGTCCATTTGGTTCCCATTTTAGTACATTTATCTGCCAAAACAACCACCCTCTATTAAAGAGCATGTTGTTTCAACTGATGGCGGGCAAAACACAAAAACCTCAGATCATGTAAAATAAGGTCTAAGCTACATGTGAATATGAGAGAGAGAAATCTGAGTTTAAGAATTTTTAGGTAATTGACGTTTTAATGTTTATACACTTTTTTAAATTATAAATAGTTTGATCATCTTTTAAATATCATCACTCTGAACCCTTTATCTTTTCCAGTGATGAACTGGATGTCTCGGCAAATCCAATATTTAGCCGATGTTATTGCTGGTGTTGTGAAATGCTTGTATGGTGGGCTATGCAAAATAGGTGAACTTTGAGCAACTTTATCTCTTGAATGTTTTGGCATTCAGGTCCAAAATGTCACTTTCTGAGCACATCTACAACGGGCAAATATGTATGGAAGGTTTTATTCTAATGGAAAGGGGTGCTGTTAAATAAATGTACCCTGTAGCCTCCTTGTTTCTACTGGGAAAGTGGTTGAGCATTGTATATGTCTTAAATTAGTTGGGTTGGAGTTTCACTGTTGAGTATTTATCTACTTCTAGTTGTTGCCTCTCTGCCTTCTGCTTTCTAATCAGCACACTGTTAGTTTATTACGTCGCAGGCCTTTCATAAGGAGTATTGTCTTGGTGGCGTGTGTGTTGTTGTATCCATTTAGACCTGGGTTTAAATACTTTTCTACATCTTTAAAAAAAACTTTGAGCATTTCCTTTAGCCCGCCTGGAGTAACAGGTTGGTGGCGTTTGCACTTTTGTGACTTGTCTATTGGTTCCATTTCACCCGGCAACCTCAATTAAGCACAGCTGAAGTTTAAAAAATAATTAATTTGAAATAGTATTTGAACCTAGTTCTGATCTCATTTAGATGCGTAGTTATTCTTGGCAAGGTCTCAATGCAAGATAGAGGTTTCCTCTCTATAACGTGTCTGTTTTTTTCTTCTCCTTTCCCCAGATGGGCATGTCCCCATCCAGGATGCCCCAGGTGCAGGGCATGATGGGACAGCACGCCAACAGCATGGTTGGACAGACAGCTAATCAGAGCCAGTTCATGCCCCAGAGCCAATTCTCTCCCAACACCGCCCCTGGCGGGGGAATGATGATGAACAACCTGGGCTCCCTCGGCCAGCCGCAAGCACAGGCAGCTGTCACTCAGGTGAGGAGAGAGACACTCACACAGATGGGGCTTGTGATCTGTTGCATTGATAATCTCTGCTGTTGGTTTGATCATATGTGAAGAAGCTGCGTTGTATGTGTTTATGGTTGTCAATATAAGTGTAGTGTTAGAATATGTACGTGTCTGAGTGGGTAGGTTTGTAACTCTGTGAATATGTAATAGTAGATGGAGCTCTAACTGTAACTTCTGTATCCCAGCCCCCCCTGCCCCGCGGCACCCCTCCACCCAACGCCTCGGCTAACCTGCAGCAGCTCCAGCACCCCCACTCCCACCCACCCCCCCAGGCTCAGCCTTCACCGTCCTCCACCCCCACTCATGTCCCCAGTGGCGGCCTCACCGCCCGACCCCCCTCGACCCTGGGCATGCAGTCCCCTGCTGCCCCCTCCCAGCCGCTCACGCCCGTGCAGCATCAGCAACCGGGGACCCCCAGCCAGACGCAGCCCAGCTCAGTGCAGCCCCCCAGCACACCGGTAAAATACCTGCTTAGGATCCACAACACTCTTATAGGGAGTTATCCTGACCTGGTGAACTGACGAGCATAACTCATGGCTAGTTATATTCTTTCACTTGGGCCCAGAGTATTTCCTGCTTAGGTCATGTAGTCAGGTAATAAATAGATGCTCTTTTTAAAGCAGCCTTTGTTACGGTCATGCAGCTTTTCCACATGTAAAAAGGTCTATTGAAGGAACAGCATGATTGGAGTGATACTAAAGCTTTATTAACAATATGGTGTTTCTTTCACATGCCAGCTCTTAATGACTTGTTGTTGTGCCAGTCAACAGTTATAGCCAGCACCCAGCCTTCGCTTTTGAAGGGTTTGAAGGGTCATTCTCAAATGTTTCCCCTCTAGCTGTCCCAGGCGCCAGCCAGCATAGATAACCGCATGCCCACCCCAGGCTCGGTGGCAGAGGTCCACTCCCAACAGGCCCCACCAGACATGGCCCAAACGGAGCACAAAGCCGAGCTCAAAGACGAGGAGGAGGAGGAGGACGACGAGGACGACGACTGTGGCTCGGGGAAAAAGCAGCCCAGCGACTTCAAAATGGAGGTGAGGATCAATATTGACTACAAGACACTTGACCAACCAGAGATTTCTATTTATATGTACATTATGAATGCAAGTGCTCTTGGATGGAAATATTAAAATGCATATGAACTCATCTGGTACAGTGGCCATGTTGCCCTCCATCTTTCAAAACGTAGTGTCCTACAGAATGATCTAAGTGCACCCTCTAAATGTAGCTGTGCCCCATAGCAGGACGAAGACCAAAAAGACCACAAACCCCTCACGGTCAAGGAGGAGGAGCCAGACGGGGCGGAGCCTAAGCAGGAGCCAATGGAGACAAAGGAGGAGAAGAAGCCGGAGATTAAGAATGAACCCAAAGAGGAGGAGGAGGGCGGGGTCAACGGCACTTCAGCGTCCACCTCCCCCACCCAGAACCGCAAAAAAAGTGAGGACCTGGTTTCTATAAAACTAGCCGGGGCCAGGAGTTTATCCAATGACAAGTAGTTTTTCCCCAGTTGGTCCTATCTTATTGCAGCTCTTTCCTCAGTTATGTCAGTCCTCACCTTTACCCTGTTTAGTTTATTAGGATCCCCATTAGCTACTGCGAATGCAGCATCTACTCTTCCTGGGGTCCTCATGAAACGTACAAATACATGACAAAATACAGAACCGTAATAGACTAGAACAACCGAAGGTATTACAATTACAAAAATAAGAGTTTGATATTGGAAAGATGCCGAGAGACAACACATACTATTTAAACACTATATTCTTATATCCAGTTAAGTGAGCTCTTTAGAGGAGAGGTGCTGTGATTCAATATGTTCTGTTTGTAAAGCTAAGAGAGTAACCTCTGGCAGAGTATTCCACCATGAGACGGCTCTATGCAGAACTGAGCGATGCATTCAATGTGTTTTTGGTTTGGGTGCTGTGATTCAATATGTTCTGTTTGTAAAGCTAAGAGAGTAACCTCTGGCAGAGTATTCCACCATGAGACGGCTCTATGCATAACTGAGCGATGCATTCAATGTGTTTTTGGTTTGGGTGCTGTGATTCAATATGTTCTGTTTGTAAAGCTAAGAGAGTAACCTCTGGCAGAGTATTCCACCATGAGACGGCTCTATGCAGAACTGAGCGATGCATTCAATGTGTTTTTGGTTTGGGTGCTGTGATTCAATATGTTCTGTTTGTAAAGCTAAGAGAGTAACCTCTGGCAGAGTATTCCACCATGAGACGGCTCTATGCAGAACTGAGCGATGCATTCAATGTGTTTTTGGTTTGGGTGCTGTGATTCAATATGTTCTGTTTGTAAAGCTAAGAGAGTAACCTCTGGCAGAGTATTCCACCATGAGACGGCTCTATGCATAACTGAGCGATGCATTCAATGTGTTTTTGGTTTGGGTGCTGTGATTCAATATGTTCTGTTTGTAAAGCTAAGAGAGTAACCTCTGGCAGAGTATTCCACCATGAGACGGCTCTATGCATAACTGAGCGATGCATTCAATGTGTTTTTGGTTTGGGTGCTGTGATTCAATATGTTCTGTTTGTAAAGCTAAGAGAGTAACCTCTGGCAGAGTATTCCACCATGAGACGGCTCTATGCATAACTGAGCGATGCATTCAATGTGTTTTTGGTTTGGGTGCTGTGATTCAATATGTTCTGTTTGTAAAGCTAAGAGAGTAACCTCTGGCAGAGTATTCCACCATGAGACGGCTCTATGCAGAACTGAGCGATGCATTCAATGTGTTTTTGGTTTGGGTGCTGTGATGAAACTCATGGTGGCATGTCTGTTTTGTAGTGTATGCAATAGATTATACTAGTGGTTAGTATTCAACACGTTTCTTAAAAAGACTAGAAGATAATTAGTACATTTCTCCTCAACCATGAGACTATCATGCATGTTGTTGATATTTGTTCTGTGTGTGCTGTTCTGAGCCAGCTGCAACTTTGCCAGGTCTTTCTTTGCTGCACTGGACCGTATTACCGGACAGTAATCAAGATGAGATGAGACCAGAGCCTGAACAACTAGGAAAAGTTGACCTTTGTGTCAAAAACACAGCATCTTTTTACAACACATACCTCTCTCCCCATCTTCACAACAACTCTGTCAATATGACTTGACCATGATAACTGACCCTGTGGAGAGACTGAAGCGTTCTGAATGTCAGATAGAAATAGAATAAATAGTCTTCACGATGTCCCTTTTCCACATGACAGATTATACTTTTTGTTCTTCATGATAGATTTCTATGATGTTGTACATGATTCATTTGAATAGAGCCCTGACCGCTCTGTCCTTGCTGCAGTCTTTAAGCCAGAGGAGCTGCGCCAGGCCCTGATGCCCACACTAGAGGCCCTCTACAGACAGGACCCAGAGTCTCTGCCCTTCAGACAGCCTGTTGACCCCATGCTGCTGGGCATCCCCGTGAGTACACACATACTCATGTACATACACTCAGATAGTCGTTCACCCTGAGAGTCTCTCTCTTGATTGGTTATGCCTAGTCATGTATTGATATGAAAACAAATGACAAATTAACTCGTTACTCAGTTCTATGCAGATCTCATAGATCTAGCCGAGGCTCAATAAGGATTAAGGATCTCTCTCATAACCATGTCCATATCATTCTGGTCAGAGCTATCAGTGAAGCTCTCACAATATCAGTGAAGCTCTCACAATATCAGTGAAGCTCTCACAATATCAGTGAAGCTCTCACAATATCAGTGAACCTGTCGCTCACAGCCACATTTCATTGATTGTCCTGAAGCTTGGTAGCGAATGATAAGGCACCATTAACTCAGTACCACTTAACTCTCTTCTAACCATTCCCCTCCTCCCCCCCTTCAGGACTACTTTGACATAGTGAAGAAACCTATGGACCTGTCCACTATAAAGCGTAAGCTGGACACAGGTCAGTACCAGGAACCCTGGCAGTATGTGGAAGACATCTGGGTCATGTTCAACAACGCCTGGATCTACAACCGCAAGACGTCCCGCGTCTACAAGTACTGCTCCAAGCTGGCCGAGGTGTTTGAGCTGGAGATAGACCCCGTCATGGTCAGCCTGGGCTACTGCTGTGGCAGGAAGGTGAGATGATGGGAGGGAAGGAGGAGAGATGGAGAGATGTTAGTGGAGGAAAGAGAAGGAGTAGAGCGGGAGGTTAGTGGTGTTTGAGCTGGAGATAGACCCTGTCATGGTCAGCCTGGGCTACTGCTGTGGCAGGAAGGTGAGATGATGGGAGGGAAGGAGGAGAGATGGAGAGATGTTAGTGGAGGAAAGAGAAGGAGTAGAGCGGGAGGTTAGTGGTGTTTGAGCTGGAGATAGACCCTGTCATGGTCAGCCTGGGCTACTGCTGTGGCAGGAAGGTGAGATGATGGGAGGGAAGGAGGAGAGATGGAGAGATGTTAGTGGAGGAAAGAGAAGGAGTAGAGCGGGAGGTTAGTGGTGTTTGAGCTGGAGATAGACCCTGTCATGGTCAGCCTGGGCTACTGCTGTGGCAGGAAGGTGAGATGATGGGAGGGAAGGAGGAAAGATGGAGAGATGTTAGTGGAGGAAAGAGAAGGAGTAGAGCGGGAGGTTAGTGGTGTTTGAGCTGGAGATAGACCCTGTCATGGTCAGCCTGGGCTACTGCTGTGGCAGGAAGGTGAGATGATGGGAGGGAAGGAGGAGAGATGGAGAGATGTTAGTGGAGGAAAGAGAAGGAGTAGAGCGGGAGGTTAGTGGTGTTTGAGCTGGAGATAGACCCTGTCATGGTCAGCCTGGGCTACTGCTGTGGCAGGAAGGTGAGATGATGGGAGGGAAGGAGGAGAGATGGAGAGATGTTAGTGGAGGAAAGAGAAGGAGTAGAGCGGGAGGTTAGTGGTGTTTGAGCTGGAGATAGACCCTGTCATGGTCAGCCTGGGCTACTGCTGTGGCAGGAAGGTGAGATGATGGGAGGGAAGGAGGAGAGATGGAGAGATGTTAGTGGAGGAAAGAGAAGGAGTAGAGCGGGAGGTTAGTGGTGTTTGAGCTGGAGATAGACCCTGTCATGGTCAGCCTGGGCTACTGCTGTGGCAGGAAGGTGAGATGATGGGAGGGAAGGAGGAGAGATGGAGAGATGTTAGTGGAGGAAAGAGAAGGAGTAGAGCGGGAGGTTAGTGGTGTTTGAGCTGGAGATAGACCCCGTCATGGTCAGCCTGGGCTACTGCTGTGGCAGGAAGGTGAGATGATGGGAGGGAAGGAGGAGAGATGGAGAGATGTTAGTGGAGGAAAGAGAAGGAGTAGAGCGGGAGGTTAGTGGTGTTTGAGCTGGAGATAGACCCCGTCATGGTCAGCCTGGGCTACTGCTGTGGCAGGAAGGTGAGATGATGGGAGGGAAGGAGGAGAGATGGAGAGATGTTAGTGGAGGAAAGAGAAGGAGTAGAGCGGGAGGTTAGTGGTGTTTGAGCTGGAGATAGACCCTGTCATGGTCAGCCTGGGCTACTGCTGTGGCAGGAAGGTGAGATGATGGGAGGGAAGGAGGAGAGATGGAGAGATGTTAGTGGAGGAAAGAGAAGGAGTAGAGCGGGAGGTTAGTGGTGTTTGAGCTGGAGATAGACCCCGTCATGGTCAGCCTGGGCTACTGCTGTGGCAGGAAGGTGAGATGATGGGAGGGAAGGAGGAGAGATGGAGAGATGTTAGTGGAGGAAAGAGAAGGAGTAGAGCGGGAGGTTAGTGGTGTTTGAGCTGGAGATAGACCCCGTCATGGTCAGCCTGGGCTACTGCTGTGGCAGGAAGGTGAGATGATGGGAGGGAAGGAGGAGAGATGGAGAGATGTTAGTGGAGGAAAGAGAAGGAGTAGAGCGGGAGGTTAGTGGTGTTTGAGCTGGAGATAGACCCTGTCATGGTCAGCCTGGGCTACTGCTGTGGCAGGAAGGTGAGATGATGGGAGGGAAGGAGGAGAGATGGAGAGATGTTAGTGGAGGAAAGAGAAGGAGTAGAGCGGGAGGTTAGTGGTGTTTGAGCTGGAGATAGACCCCGTCATGGTCAGCCTGGGCTACTGCTGCGGCAGGAAGGTGAGATGATGGGAGGGAAGGAGGAGAGATGGAGAGATGTTAGTGGAGGAAAGAGAAGGAGTAGAGCGGGAGGTTAGTGGTGTTTGAGCTGGAGATAGACCCTGTCATGGTCAGCCTGGGCTACTGCTGCGGCAGGAAGGTGAGATGATGGGAGGGAAGGAGGAGAGATGGAGAGATGTTAGTGGAGGAAAGAGAAGGAGTAGAGCGGGAGGTTAGTGGTGTTTGAGCTGGAGATAGACCCTGTCATGGTCAGCCTGGGCTACTGCTGCGGCAGGAAGGTGAGATGATGGGAGGGAAGGAGGAGAGATGGAGAGATGTTAGTGGAGGAAAGAGAAGGAGTAGAGCGGGAGGTTAGTGGTGTTTGAGCTGGAGATAGACCCTGTCATGGTCAGCCTGGGCTACTGCTGTGGCAGGAAGGTGAGATGATGGGAGGGAAGGAGGAGAGATGGAGAGATGTTAGTGGAGGAAAGAGAAGGAGTAGAGCGGGAGGTTAGTGGTGTTTGAGCTGGAGATAGACCCTGTCATGGTCAGCCTGGGCTACTGCTGTGGCAGGAAGGTGAGATGATGGGAGGGAAGGAGGAGAGATGGAGAGATGTTAGTGGAGGAAAGAGAAGGAGTAGAGCGGGAGGTTAGTGGTGTTTGAGCTGGAGATAGACCCTGTCATGGTCAGCCTGGGCTACTGCTGTGGCAGGAAGGTGAGATGATGGGAGGGAAGGAAGAGTAATGGAGAGAAGGTGGAAGGGAGACTACAAGTTTTGTGATCTGGAGAAACTCTCAGCTCTAATGGTAGGTTATTGTTAGGGCCAGGAGAAACTCTCAGCTCTAACTGTAGGTTATCGTTAGGGCCAGGAGAAACTCAGCTCTAATTGTATGTTATCGTTAGGGCCAGGAGAAACTCTCAGCTCTAACTGTAGGTTATCGTTAGGGCCAGGAGAAACTCAGCTCTAATTGTATGTTATCGTTAGGGCCAGGAGAAACTCTCAGCTCTAATTGTATGTTATCGTTAGGGCCAGGAGAAACTCAGCTCTAATTGTAGGTTATCGTTAGGGCCAGGAGAAACTCTCAGCTCTAACTGTAGGTTATCGTTAGGGCCAGGAGAAACTCAGCTCTAATTGTATGTTATCGTTAGGGCCAGGAGAAACTCTCAGCTCTAACTGTAGGTTATCGTGAGGGCCAGGAGAAACTCAGCTCTAATTGTAGGTTATCGTTAGGGCCAGGAGAAACTCTCAGCTCTAACTGTAGGTTATCGTTAGGGCCAGGAGAAACTCTCAGCTCTAATTGTATGTTATCGTTAGGGCCAGGAGAAACTCTCAGCTCTAATTGTAGGTTATCGTTAGGGCCAGGAGAAACTCTCAGCTCTAATTGTATGTTATCGCTAGGGCCAGGAGAAACTCTCAGCTCTAATTGTAGGTTATCGTTAGGGCCAGGAGAAACTCTCAGCTCTAACTGTAGGTTATCGTTAGGGCCAGGAGAAACTCTCAGCTCTAATTGTATGTTATCGTGAGGGCCAGGAGAAACTCTCAGCTCTAATTGTATGTTATCGTTAGGGCGAGGAGAAACTCTCAGCTCCAACTGTAGGTTATCGTGAGGGCCAGGAGTTACCTAAATAGGAAGAACTTGTGTCCCTTGATATACGGGTTTGTTAGCCAGGTTTGGGCTGTTGACGCCCTCAAGGTGGGAAACCATGGCACATTGCTGCTGATGACCTACAGTGCATTCAAAAAGTTTTCAGACCCCGTTTCCACATTTTTTTTACGTTACAGCCTTATTCTAAAATGGATTAAATAAATAAAAATCCTTCTAGATCTAAACACAACACCCTATAATTACAAAGCAAAAACAGTTTTTTTTATATATATATAAAAATTAAAAAAAAACTGATACCTTATTTACATAAGTATTCAAACCCTTGTCTGAGACTTGAAATTGAGCTCAGGTACATCCTGTTTCCATTGATCATCCTTGAGATGTTTCTACAACTTGATTGGAGTCCACCTGTGGTAAATTCAATTGATTGGACATGATTTGGAAAGGCACACACCTGTCTATATAAGGTCCCACAGTTGACAGTGCATGTCAGAGCAAAAACCAAGCCGTGAGGTCGAAGGAATTGCCCGTAGAGCTCTGAGACAGGATTGTGTCGAGGCACAAATCTGGGGAAGGGTACCAAAACAATTCAGTGGCCTCCATCATTCTTAAATGGAAGAAGTTTGGAACCACCAAGACTCTTCCTAGAGCTGGCCACTCGGCCAAACTGAGCAATTGGGGGAGAAGGGCCTTTGAGGGACGTGACCAAGAACCCGATGGTCACTCTGACAGAGTTCCTCTGGAGATTGGAGAATCAATACATTTTTTCATTCAAAATAATTATAATTAGCCAGAAGAAAGCCCTTCTTACATCAGCTGATGCCACAAAGTGCTGTACAGAAACCCAACCTAAAACCCCAAACAGCAAGCAATGCAGGTGTAGAAGCATGGTGGCTAGGAAAAACTCCCTAGAAAGGCCAGAACCTAGGAAAAAACAGAGGGAACCAGGCTATGAGGGGTGGCCAGTCCTCTTCTGGCTGTGCCGGGTGGAGATTATAACAGAACATGGCCAAGATGTTCAAATCTTCATAGATGACCAGCAGGGTCAAATAATAATAATCACAGTGGTTGTAGAGGGGGCAACAGGTCAGCACCTCAGGAGTAAATGTCAGTTGGCTTTTCATAGCCGATCATTCAGAGTATCTCTACCGCTCCTGCTGTCTCTAGAGAGTTGAAAACAGCAGGTCCGGGACAAGGTAGCACTTCCGGTGAACAGATCAGGGTTCCATAGCCGCAGGCAGAACAGTTGAAACTGGAGCAGCAGCAAGGACTCATCAGGCCAGGTAGTCCTGAGGCATGGCCCTAGGGCTCAGAGAGGATAAATACTCCAGACATAAGACTGACCCTAGCCCCCCGACACAAACTATTGCAGCATAAATACTGGAGGCTGAGACGGGAGGGGTCGGGAAACAATGTGGCCCCGTCCGACGATACACCCATCTTTGCCTCGATCCTGACTAGCCTCCCAGACCATGAGAAACAAGATTCTTTGGTCTGATGAAACCAAAATTGAAGTCTTTGGCCTGAATGCCAAGTGTCATATCTGGAGGAAACCTGGCACCATCCCTACGGTGAAGCATGTTGGTGGCAGCATCATGCTGTGGGAGCGTTTTTTTATTTTCAGCAGCAGGGACTGGGAGACTTGTCAGGATCGAGGCAAAGATGTACAGAGCAAAGTACAGAGAGATCCTTGATGAAAACCTGCTCAGGACCTCAGAGTGGGGTGAAGGTTCACCTTCCAACAGGACAATGACCCTAAGCACACAACCAAGACAACGCAGGAGTGGCTTCAGGACAAGTCTCTGAATGTCCTTGAGTGGCCCAGCCAGAGCCCGGATTTCAACCCGATTGAACATCTCTGTAGAGACCTGAAAATAGCTGTGCAGTGACGCTCCCCATCCAACCTGACAGAGCTTGAGAGGATCTGCAGAGAAGAATGGGAGAAACTCGCAAATATAGGTGTGCCAAGCTTGTAGCGTCACCTAAGACTGAAGGCTGTAATCGCTGCCAGAGGTGCTTCTACAAAGTACTGAGTAAAGGGTCTGAATAATTTTGTAAATGTGACGTTTTTTTTGCAAGAATGTCTGAACCTGTTTTTGCTTTGTCATTATGGGGTAGGGTGTGTCGATTGATGAGGGGGAAAAAACAATCTATTTTAGAATAAGACTGTAACGTAACAATGTGGATCAAGTCAAGGGGTCTGAATATTTTACGTCATTTAAGAGGATACAATGCCCTGCCATTCTAATCAGGTTTTACTGGTCACATACACATATTTAGTGGATGCTTGTGTTCCTAGCGCCAACAATGCAGTACTATCTTAACAATACACACAATCTAAAAGTAAAATAATGGAATGGAGAAATATATGAATATTAGATAGAGCAATGTCGGAGTGGCATTGACTAAAATACAGTAGAATAGAATACAGTATATACATATGAGATGAGTAAAGCAGTATGTCATCATTATTTGAACTTGATTAAAGTGACTAGTGTTCCATTAGTAAAGTGGCCAGTGATTCCAAGTCTATGTATATAGGGCAGCAGCCTCTAAGGTGCAGGGTTGAGTAACCGGGTTGGAAGTTGGTTAGTGATGGTATTTAAGTCTGAAATGACACGACAAGAAACATCCCTAACCCCTCCAGACATGCATAACCATGCGCTGCTGTGTTTACTGTGTGACAGACAGACACCTGTATGACCCCATGGCTAGATGGTCCTTATAAAGATTGAAACACTTGACTTAACATGATGAGCCTTTTGACTTCCTGTCGTACTTGTGACACTGAGTGTGCTTCCCAAATGGCACTCTATTCCCTATGTAGTGCACTATGCCCTATGGGCCCTGGTTAAAAAATAATGTATACTACATAGGGAATAGAGTGCCCTTTGGGATGTAAGCCTGAGACTATACGTACCAGTGAAAGGGGAACTTTCAGAGGAACACTAGGTTTTAATTTGGGAGAATCTGTGGACAGGACTGACCTGGCTGAATGCTAGACAGTGTAGAAGTGGATTCACTAACCCTTTCTCCCTGTGTTCCTCCACAGTTTGAGTTCTCACCCCAGACCCTCTGCTGCTATGGCAAGCAGCTGTGCACCATCTCCAGAGACGGAACCTACTTCAGCTACCAGAACAGGTAAGTCCACACTCCTGGTGGGGGGGTGGGGGGTGTTGTAAGTAGGCAGGGCAGGTGAAGGAAAGGGGGAGATGGAGAGAGAAGGGGAATAGGATTGTGCTCTCACAGTACATTGTAATGTTAGTTCAGGTACATGTAAAACAATGAATAATTATGATGAGAGTATTCTAAGAGGGTATTTCACCAGAGGGATGGTGCGTACTGGATACTGGAAGGGTTACATGTTGTTAAAAGTAGTGTAGCCTACATTGACAGGATCTTCAGGTTTCCCTTCAAGCCCGATGTGCTGCAATATCAGCACCACTGCTCCCCCTGCTGTTCACACATTGCTATTGCACTTCAGTAGCTCCAAATATTGCGGATGCATTGCAGTTGCATGTAGTGGAGTTAATCTGAACTCAGCGCAGTGAAGCTCGTTAGGGTTAACTACTCTATCCCTTCTGGAAGCACGTTGATGCATTTTACACTAGTTATTTACCCACATTACCCACATTTTTAAAAGTAATTTCAACAAAAATTGTTATGAAAAGTTCCAAAGACAAGCAGAGGTGATCCATATGTCTGTGTGTTCTGTGTGCATCCCTCTCTCCCCTACATCACCAGGGCTGGCATTCACTCCAACAGTCTCCCAACTGACATCATCATATCAATCATATCATATGCCTGCGCATTACTAAAGCTTTACGTGGAGAAGTAGTGGAACTTAGTAGTTCAGCGAAGTGGTTATACTTAGTAGTATGGATATTCAGATGTACTAATGATTTACTTTGCTTATGTTAACATTCATGTTCCTCCCATCAACATGGTTAGTGTTCCTGTGTCATTTCAGTATGCTTGTATGAGAAGATGTGTGAATGACTGTCATGACCATTCTCATGGTGACTAACCTGTGTTCTACCTTCACTCTGCCCTGTCCTCTTGTCTCTGTCCTCTGTCTTTCTGTCCTCTTGACTCTGTCCTCTGTCTTTCTGTCCTCTTGACTCTGTCCTCTGTCTTTCTGTCATCTTGTCTGTCCTCTGTCTTTCTGTCCTCTTGTCTCTTTCCTCTGTCTTTCTGTCATCTTGTCTCTGTCCTCTTGTCTCTGTCCTCTGTCTTTCTGTCATCTTGTCTCTGTCCTGTCTTTCTGTCCTCTTGTCTCTGTCCTCTGCCTTTCTGTCCTCTTGTCTCTGTCCTGTCTTTCTGTCCTCTTGTCTCTGTCCTCTGTCCTCTGCCTGTGTTATGCTTTGCCATTCTGACAACCATTTCTGCAACTCATTCTGCCACACGTGTGCCGGCTTGCCAACTTTCCCTGTGCTTCTGCTACTGTGTGCCCGCTCTAGCTCACCCAAATATGGCCTTGTTGCCGACAGGTATCACTTTTGTGAGAAGTGCTTCAACGAGATCCAGGGCAATAGCGTCACCCTGGGAGACGACCCGGCACAGCCACAGACGTAAGTTCGTGGTGGAATCTGTGGTAACGTTTTCATGTCAATACATTGAAAAAACACTGGGAAACAATGCTCTGTTTGATTTGGATTAGTTCCGTAGTTTTTATATTTTTTACCATATTCTGGAGCGAATCCTAACTTTCACTTAACTTGAATTTTCATCAATACATGACTAAGTGAACATTTTGTTAGTGGATGTAACCGCCCTTAAGTCTCCACTGATTCCATCTTTCCTTGGTGGATATCCTTAGTCCATGATTATAAATACTGGTCCAGAAGTGGTAGGCTTAGCTAATTATAGTCAAAGCTTATGAAAAAAGGGAATCTGTATTCGTATGAGTGGGCTGCGTGTTGGGGGCGTTGGCTGTAGAGTATCAGAACTGATTCTAACTGGTCGTCCGTTGTCTCTCTGTCCTCCAGTATGATATCTAAAGACCAGTTTGAAAAGAAGAAAAATGACATGTTGGATCCAGAACCGTGAGTATTGGTGTACCTTACCGTTTCAAACTGTTTACGTTTAATGGGGATTTAGCCCTTTTCATTCTGCTTTAAAGCTTCTAAATCCGTTGGCGACGAGCCGTCATGTACAGTATGCATCACAGTATGCACAGTATGCACAGTATGCATCACAGTATGCACAGTATGCATCACAGTATGCACAGTATGCATCACAGATCACAGTATGCATCACAGTATGCATCACAGTATGCATCACAGTATGCATCACAGTGTGCATCACAGTGTGCATCACAGTATGTACAGTATGCATCACAGTATGCATCACAGTATGTACAGTATGCATCACAGTATGTACAGTATGCATCACAGTATGCACAGTATGCATCACAGTATGTACAGTATACATCACAGTATGTACAGTATGCATCACAGTACTAGCTTTATTTGGACCATTTAAAAACACTAATCAGCCACACAAGTGGATACACTGCATTTAAAATACCGGAGGATGAAAGTCTTGTCCTGAGCTGAGAGATCTGTCAAACAAAGAAATTAAAATGAATAACCATTGATGGTGAATAGTGTATTGTCTCTTGAACCTGTCCCTCGCTTTTCCCATTCGATCACGGAGCGTGAGATGACCTCCCCAAGTACATGGGCAATGGTGGCTGCAAAAGTGTTTTGAATTAGGTGACAATTCTAACTGATATTTTATGTAACTAGATTCATTACTATCAGTCACTGACATTTTCCACTACATTTTTAAAGGGTGTATACCAAGGTTCGGGGTCAATTCCATTTCAATCGTGAATTTTAATGAATTGAAGTCACTTCCTGAATTGACCCCCAACTCTTGTACATACAGTTGTCCAACGCATTAGTATTTTGTCTCACGCCCATATGTCAGTCAACTGTTGTATCTATTACCCACTCTGCAGTATCTGTGAACAAGCAAGTCTCCTCTTGGAGACCATATGTCAGTCAACTGTTGTATCTATTACCCACTCTGCAGTATCTGTGAACAAGCAAGTCTCTTCTTGGAGACCATATGTCAGTCAACTGTTGTATCTATTACCCACTCTGCAGTATCTGTGAACAAGCAAGTCTCCTCTTGGAGACCATATGTCAGTCAACTGTTGTATCTATTACCCACTCTGCAGTATCTGTGAACAAGCAAGTCTCCTCTTGGAGACCGAGGTGTTGGTGTACCTTCTCTGACCAGCCTTCTCTCTCTCCTCACACAGGTTTGTTGAATGTAAAGACTGTGGACGAAAGATGCACCAGATCTGTGTGCTGCATTATGATGTCATCTGGCCATCGGGGTAAGCCTCATGTACCCTGAACAGACCAACGGCCCCGTGTGTCTTCTGATCACTGTTTCTGACTGTCTATTTGACACTTCCACTTTCCCTCAGCTTCATTTGCGACATCTGTCTGAAGAAGTCCGGCAAGACGAGGAAAGAGAACAAGTTCGCTGCCAAAAGTAAGTTTGAGATTGTGTTGAATAATTGTGGCGATCCGAGTGGATCCACCATTGTAGACGTGTGATGGAAGTTATTTCAGTAACTTGTGATGAGGATGTGAGGTTTGATATGACCTGCATCTGTATAACCTGTAGGACAACTGAAGAATTTGATGTTATCTGTCTCACAGGGCTACAGACGACGAGGTTGGGCATGTACATCGAGGACCGGGTGAATAAGTACTTGAAGAGGCAGAACCACCCTGAGGCCGGGGAGGTGTTTGTACGGGTGGTGGCTAGCTCCGACAAAAATGTTGAAATCAAACCTGGCATGAAATCTAGGTAAGGAAGGACTGCAGCTGCTCCAACAGTGAAATGGCCCCTCATCAATACTTTTTAAACCAGTTTATTGAACATGTTGAGAAAGATGTTCATTGAGGATTATTCTAATAAAGTTGTCTTCCAAGAGTTGCTCCAATATGTTTTTCATCTTCAGTTTGCTCCTTTGTTCATGCACCTTGGTTGGAAAGCGATGGCGCGGTAGTGTTCTTGATAGTGCTGAGGAGATTCTGTGGCAGAAGGCGTCTACACCGTTAATGATGAGTGACGTTCCCTGTGGTTGTGGATGTGGAGATTTCTCCCTTACTAGTAAAAGCACTATATAAATGTTTCATTCACTAATGAATTGATTAACTGTGTTTGTCTCCCCAGGTTTGTGGACTCGGGTGAAATGCAGGAGACCTTCCCTTACAGAACCAAAGCACTTTTTGCATTTGAGGAGATTGACGGTGTGGACGTGTGTTTCTTCGGGATGCACGTCCAGGAGTACGGTTCCGAGTGCGCCTTCCCCAACACCAGGTAACACTTTATAACGTAGTGATAACACAACATAATACACTTCTTAACAGTAATACACTCCTTCCCCAACACCAGGTAACACTTTATAACGTAGTGATAACACAACATAATACACTTCTTAACAGTAATACACTCCTTCCCAACACCAGGTAACACTTTATAACGTAGTGATAACACAACATAATACACTTCTTAACAGTAATACACTCCTTCCCAACACCAGGTAACACTTTATAACGTAGTGATAACACAACATAATACACTTCTTAACAGTAATACACTCGTCCCCAACACCAGGTAACACTTTATAACGTAGTGATAACACAACATAATACACCTAACAGTAATACACTCCTTCCCAACACCAGGTAACACTTTATAACGTAGTAATAACACAACATAATACACTTCTTAACAGTAATACACTCCTTCCCCAACACCAGGTAACACTTTATAACGTAGTAATAACACAACATAATACACTTCTTAACAGTAATACACTCCTTCCCAACACCAGGTAACACTTTATAACGTAGTAATAACACAACATAATACACTTCTTAACAGTAATACACTCCTTCCCAACACCAGGTAACACTTTATAACGTAGTGATAACACAACATAATACACTTCTTAACAGTAATACACTCCTTCCCCAACACCAGGTAACACTTTATAACGTAGTAATAACACAACATAATACACTTCTTAACAGTAATACACTCCTTCCCAACACCAGGTAACACTTTATAACGTAGTGATAACACAACATAATACACCTAACAGTAATACACTCCTTCCCAACACCAGGTAACACTTTATAACGTAGTGATAACACAACATAATACACTTAACAGTAATACACTCCTTCCCAACACCAGGTAACACTTTATAACGTAGTGATAACACAACATAATACACTTCATAACAGTAATACACTCCTTCCCAACACCAGGTAACACTTTATAACGTAGTAATAACACAACATAATACACCTAACAGTAGTACACTCCTTCCCAACACCAGGTAACACTTTATAACGTAGTGATAACACAACATAATACACCTAACAGTAATACACTCCTTCCCAACACCAGGTAACACTTTATAACGTAGTAATAACACAACATAATACACTTAACAGTAATACACTCCTTCCCAACACCAGGTAACACTTTATAACGTAGTGATAACACAACATAATACACCTAACAGTAATACACTCCTTCCCAACACCAGGTAACACTTTATAACGTAGTAATAACACAACATAATACACCTAACAGTAATACACTCCTTCCCAACACCAGGTAACACTTTATAACGTAGTGATAACACAACATAATACACCTAACAGTAATACACTCCTTCCCAACACCAGGTAACACTTTATAACGTAGTGATAACACAACATAATACACTTAACAGTAATACACTCCTTCCCAACACCAGGTAACACTTTATAACGTAGTGATAACACAACATAATACACCTAACAGTAATACACTCCTTCCCCAACACCAGGTAACACTTTATAACGTAGTGATAACACAACATAATACACCTAACAGTAATACACTCCTTCCCAACACCAGGTAACACTTTATAACGTAGTGATAACACAACATAATACACCTAACAGTAATACACTCCTTCCCAACACCAGGTAACACTTTATAACGTAGTAATAACACAACATAATACACTTCTTAACAGTAATACACTCCTTCCCCAACACCAGGTAACACTTTATAACGTAGTGATAACACAACATAATACACCTAACAGTAATACACTCCTTCCCAACACCAGGTAACACTTTATAACGTAGTAATAACACAACATAATACACTTCTTAACAGTAATACACTCCTTCCCCAACACCAGGTAACACTTTATAACGTAGTGATAACACAACATAATACACTTCTTAACAGTAATACACTCGTCCCCAACACCAGGTAACACTTTATAACGTAGTGATAACACAACATAATACACTTCTTAACAGTAATACACTCGTCCCCAACACCAGGTAACACTTTATAACGTAGTGATAACACAACATTATACACTTCTTAACAGTAATACACTCCTTCCCAACACCAGGTAACACTTTATAACGTAGTGATAACACAACATAATACACTTCTTAACAGTAATACATTCCTTCCCAACACCAGGTAACACTTTATAACGTAGTGATAACACAACATTATACACTTCTTAACAGTAATACACTCCTTCCCAACACCAGGTAACACTTTATAACGTAGTAATAACACAACATAATACACTTCTTAACAGTAATACACTCCTTCCCAACACCAGGTAACACTTTATAACGTAGTGATAACACAACATAATACACTCCTTCCCAACACCAGGTAACACTATATAACGTAGTGATAACACAACATAATACACTTCTTAACAGTAATACACTCCTTCCCAACACCAGGTAACACTATAACGTAGTGATAACACAACATAATACACTTCTTAACAGTAATACATTCCTTCCCAACACCAGGTAACTTACACTTCAGAACGAGGATGATGATAATATAAACTCAGCAAAAAAAGAAGCATCCTCTCACTGTCAACTGCGTTTATTTTCAGCTTAACATGTGTAAATATTTGTATGAACATAAGATTCAACAACTGAGATATAAACTGAACAAGTTCCACAGACATGTGACTAACAGAAATGGAATAATGTGTCCCTGAACAAAGAGGGGGGTCAAAAGTAACAGTCAGTATCTGGTTTGGCCACCAGCTGCATTAAGCACTGCGGTGCATCTCCTCCTCATGGACTGCACCAGATTTGCCAGTTATTGCTGTGAGATGTTACCCCACTCTTCTACCAAGGCACCTGCAAGTTCCCGGACATTTCTGGGGGGAATGGCCCTAGCCCTCTCAGTCCGGTGACGCTGACACATCGCCCCAGACCATGACGGACACTCCACCTCCAAATCGATCCGGCTCCAGAGTACAGGCCTCGGTGTAACGCTCATTTCTTTGACAATAAACGCATATCTGACCATCACCCCTGGTGAAACAGACACCGCTGCTGTCTGGTCCAGCGACAGTGGGTTTGTGCCCATAGACGATGTTGTTGCCGGTGATGTCTGGTGAGGACCTGCCTTACAACAGGCCTACAAGCCCTCAGTCCAGCCTCTCTCAGCCTATTGCAGACAGTCTGAGCACTGATGGAAGGATTGTGCGTTCCTGGTGTAACTCAGGCAGTTGCTGTTGCCATCCTGTACCTGTCCTGCAGGTGTGATGTTCGGGTGTACCGATCCTGTGCAGGTGTTGTTACACGTGGTCTGCCACTGTGAGGACGGTCAGCTGTCCGTCCTGTCTCCCTGTAGCGCTGTCTTAGGCGTCTGACAGTACAGACATTGCAATTTATTGCCCTGGCCACATCTGCAGTCCTCATGCCTCCTTACAGCATGCCTAAGGCACGTTAACGCAGATGAGCAGGAACCCTGGGCTTCTTTCTTTTGGTGTTTTCAGAGTCAGTAGAAAGGCCTCTTTAGTGTCCTAAGTTTTCATAACTGTGAATAAAAATGAAGTTGTTGAAGTGTTTCCATTACCCATTTAGGCAAATTGCGCATTAGGCCTAATACACTGGTGACAGCATGAAGCCTGATGCCCTCCCACATAGGATTCATGTCTCAGCTAGCCATCAAAACCCAGCATGGATAGAATCAATAATTGACAAACATTTGCCATATTCAAATAATTCTCGTGCCAACGTATCACCAGGGTGAAACTTGGACTCCTGTACATCTGAAATAATTGGATGGTGAAACTTGCTAGCCAACCAGAAAAGCAATTCCGGGCCTGGTTAACCAGGTTAGCTATAGTTGTCAGTGTAACAGGCCTGGTTAACCAGGTTAGCTATAGTTGTCAGTGTAACAGGCCTGGTTAACCAGGTTAGCTATAGTTGTCAGTGTAACAGGCCTGGTTAACCAGGTTAGCTATAGTTGTCAGTGTAACAGGCCTAGTTAACCAGGTTAGCTATAGTTGTCAGTGTAACACACCTAGTGTCTTCTTCTCTCCAGACGGGTTTACATATCGTATCTGGACAGTATTCACTTCTTCAAGCCCCGGGCGTTGAGGACGGCAGTCTACCATGAGATCTTGATAGGGTACCTGGAGTACGTTAAGAAACTGGGGTAGGTTTTCAATACCGGTGACAACACTCCCATTCAATCATTACACTGCTTTTCCAGGCTGGTTTCCTGTACACAGATTAAGCCTAGTTTTGGAGTAAAAAGCTATTTCAGTGGAGAATATCATGCTTCTTAGTCCAGGACTAGGCCTCATTTATGTCTGTAAAACCCGTTTGTGTGTCCAGGCAGGTTTAGGAATAGCTAAATCTTGCAAACTCATTTTGAAATAATTTCTTAACAAAGAATATTCCCAAGATATTTGTCGCAGTACCTTGAAATGCATGACGTTGAACCTAAAATCTGTCCTCCCATCCCTGGTCCCATGCAGCTATGTGTATGGTCATATCTGGGCGTGCCCCCCCAGTGAAGGGGACGACTACATCTTCCACTGCCACCCGCAGGACCAGAAGATCCCCAAGCCCAAGAGGCTGCAGGAGTGGTACAGGAAGATGCTGGAGAAGGCCTTCGCAGAGAGGATCCTCCATGATTTCAAGGTGAGACATGAAGGGGACCGTGGCTGTGTTCATTAGGCACCAAACAGAAGGCAACGGATTGGAACTCGGAGGGACTCGTCTGGAATTGGTTCAATAAGAAATTGTATTTTTAAGTGGCTTCTGTCTTAGGCCCGTGCTTACGTTTCTTATTAAATGCTGTTTTGAGTGTGGCATTGTCCCACACCATCAGCCCCATCTGTGCAGTCCAAGTAACAGGCGTCTTTTCTCCAGGACATCTTCAAGCAGGCCACGGAGGACCGTATTACCAGTGCCAACGAGATGCCCTACTTCGAAGGGGACTTCTGGCCCAACGTGCTGGAGGAGAGCATCAAGGAGCTGGAGCAGGAGGAGGAGGAGAGGAAGAAGGAAGAGAACGTGGCCTCCTGTGAGACCCCCGAGGTAAGACGGAGTGCTTTGTATGATGGAGGAGTGGACCCAATCTGACCCCTAGACACCGTGTCCTATGAATTTGTAGAGGTCTCTGAGGATTTCATTGGTATAAGCAGTACTGTGAAAACGTCTACCTATCAGAGGAGAGGGCAGATGATGGTGTCTGTCCTCCTGTCTTTCGACAGCCACTAGGTCAAAGCACGTCACAGACCTATTCTTCTTTTACCATTTATTTATGTCCATGTGTCCTCCATTGCCTCTGTTAACAGCTCTTTGTCCCCCCCCCCCCCCCCCCTCTCATATCAGCACACTGCTGACAGCAAAAACGCCAAGAAGAAGAACAACAAGAAGACCAATAAAAACAAGAGCAGCGTGAGCCGAGCCAATAAGAAGAAGCCTGGCATGCCCAATGTAGCCAACGACCTGTCCCAGAAGCTCTACTCCACGCTGGAGAAACACAAGGAGGTAGATGTCACTCACTCCACCCACTCATATAACATACACTCTAAAGCCCCGTTACCTTCCTCATCTCTCACTCCTTTAGTTGATCACAGTTTTGTAAGGACTTCTGTGGTCACATTATCTGTAGAGGCTCAGATCCAACACTAACATATCACTTAGAATGAAGCAATGCATTGAACTTGCATTCTAACTGGTGTACTAGTGTGGATATTGAAACACAACCACTTCTAGCTTGTGACTTCCTGTCCTCTCTTTTGTCTGATAATCTGATGACTCATGTCTCCCTCTCTTACCTCCCTCTCCACCCTTTCCCGCAGGTGTTCTTTGTGATCCATCTGCACGCGGGACCCTCGGTCAACACCCTCCCCCCTATCATGGATCCAGACCCCCTGCTGACCTGCGACCTGATGGACGGCCGTGACGCCTTCCTCACCCTGGCCCGGGACAAGCACTGGGAGTTCAGCTCTCTGCGGAGGTGCAAGTGGAGCACCATGTGTATGTTGGTGGAGCTGCACAACCAGGGCCAGGACCGCTTCGTCTACACCTGCAACGAGTGTAAACACCACGTGGAGACGCGCTGGCACTGCACCGTCTGTGAGGTAAGCCAGGGGGTGATGGTGCTGATTCATCACACATACACCAACACACGCTCCGACAGCATGTAATACATGGATATTGTCAATTCACTTTTTTAAACTGGAAGCAAAGGAAGTATTTTATTGTATGTTTATTTCACTTAAAAAGTGTGCTCATGCCAGATAATCGATAAATTGTCAAATGATTTTAAAGGTCTAATGCAGCCGTTTTTATCTCTATCATATTTTTTCTGGGTAACAATGAATTACCTTAATGTGATGGTTTCAATATAAATGGTAAAAAAAGGAGCTTAGCAAAGATACATTTCTCAAGTAGGATTTTTGCTATCTGGGAGTGGCTTGAGTGGCGAGGGTAAAACTGAAAACGAGCTGTTATTGGCCCGAGAGGTTTGGAATGCTTTTTCTTATTAATCTATTAACTCATTTACCGCCTGGTTATGTCACCATGGAAGGCCAAAACTCCATCCCACCAAAACAGGCAGAAATGTCAGGTGGTCTTTTCAAACCGCTCTTAATAGGGGCGTTATCCTAATTTGAACAATTTCACAGTTTTATTCCAACCTCATAATGTGGAAATCCATAAAACAGGAAAATCACCTTTTTGACAGCGCTGGACCTTCAATACATTTTGTGATTAAACGTCATCACATTTGTAACAAGTTGGTGCAGGTATGTGTGTGTGGGGCTGGGAGTGTGTAACCATAGAAACATTATGAGTGGAACTGTGATATGTGGTGTTTTCTCTCTCGCAGGACTTTGACCTATGCATCAACTGCTACGCTGCCAAGGGCCACGAGCACAAGATGGTTAAGTGGGGCCTCGGGCTGGACGACGACAGCAACGGAGCGGGCGGTGCCGGGGGCGAGGCCTCCCAGAGTCCCCAAGAATCCCGCCGCCTCTCCATCCAACGCTGCATCCAGTCCCTGGTCCACGCCTGTCAGTGCCGCAACGCCAACTGCTCGCTGCCCTCCTGCCAGAAGATGAAGCGCGTGGTGCAGCACACCAAAGGTTGCAAGAGGAAGACCAACGGCGGCTGCCCCGTGTGCAAGCAGCTCATCGCCCTGTGCTGCTACCACGCCAAACACTGCCAGGAGAACAAGTGTCCCGTGCCCTTCTGTCTGAACATCAAGCACAAGCTGAGGCAGCAGCAGCTCCAGCACCGCTTACAACAGGCTCAGATGATGAGGAGAAGAATGGCCACTATGGCCGGGCGTGGAATGGCACCTCAGAGCCTGCCGTCGCCACCTACCTCAGCCACCCCCGGCACCCCCACCTCGGGCGGACAGACCCCCAGCACACCCACCCACACCCCCCAGGCCTCCTTACCCATCAGCCAGCCCCAGCAGCAGCCGCCCCCCAACGTGACAGCCGGCATGGCCCAGCAACAACCCGGCTTTCCCAACAACGGGCGCACCAGCCAGCCGCCAACGCCGGTTCCACAAGGGGGAAAGCCGGGGCCCCAGTCTTCCCCCCTACATCAGGTGCAGTCGCCCCTGCCCAACATACCCAACATGACCCCCCAACAACAACAGATTCCCCAACAACAACAACCGCCCCCGCGGGCCGCTCTGAAGATGGCCCAGCACATAAAGATGGTGGCCAAGGCCAAGCAGCAGCAGCAGCAACAACAGAACTACAACATGAACATGCCCAACGGTGTGCCCATGAACCACCCCCGCATGGTGGGGCCTATGCAAGGCCAGATGGGGCCAGGGCAGATGCAGCAGATGATGGGGCCCCGGGGCCCCCAAGTGATGCAGGCCATGCAGCAGAGCCAGTGGGGCCCCCAGGGGGGGATGCAGCAGAACCCCCTCCAGAACCCCCAAGCGGTCCAACAACAGCAGCAAGGCCTACCCCAGCAAGGTGGCCCCATGGCCCCCCAACAGGCTCAGGGAAACTCCACTCAGTTGATGCAGCAGCGGCCCATGATGCAGCAGCAGCCCGGCCTTCAGATGCCCCCGGGGGTCCACATGCCCCCCCCGGGGCCCCCTCAGCAGCAGAGCATGACGCCACAGCAACAAGGGGGCATGCCCCGGGGCATCCCGGGAAACATCGCCCCCAATGCCCTGCAGGACCTCCTGAGGACCCTCAAGTCGCCCAGCTCTCCCCAGCAGCAGCAGCAGGTGCTCAACATCCTCAAGTCCAACCCCCACCTCATGGCCGCCTTCATCAAGCAGCGCACGGCCAAGTACCAGGCAAGCCAACTACCGGGCCAGCAGCAGCAGCAGAACCCCCAACAACAACAACAGCAGAACCCCCAGGCGATCCTGGGAGGCCAGGCTGGGATGCAGGCCATGGCTGCTGCCATGCAGGCTGGGGCAGTGCAGCAGAGGCCGGGGGTGGGCATGCCCCCCCAGCAGCAGCAGCAGCCTGGCCCTCAGCAGGTTGGTGGCCCCCAGGGTATGGCCGCCATGGGCCCACAGGGACAACAGCTGATGAACGCCGCCGCACACAACGGCAACCCCCAGCTCTACCGCAGGCAGCTGCTCCGGATGCAACAGATGCAGCAGCAGCAGCAGCAGCAACAACAACAACAGCAAGGAGCCATGCCCCAGGGCCTTCCAGGCCAGTTCCCCCAGCAGCAGGGAGGAGCAGCCAGCTACTCCCAGCTCCGCATGCAGCAGCAGAGGGCCATGCAGCTCCCCCCCATGGCCCAGATGGGGCAGCCCGGCATGGGCATGGACGGGCCCCAGGCCCAAAACCTCCTCCAGCAGAGGATGCTCCAGCAGCAACAGCAACAGCAGATGCTGAAGCAGCAGATGGGCTCTCCAGCCCAGGCCAACTCCATGAGCCCCCAGCCCCACATGCTCCAAGGACAGCCTCAGGGAGGAGCTCACCTGCCTGGCCAGGCGATGGGCAACGCCCTAGGCAATCAGGTTAGGTCTCCAGCCCCGGTGCAGTCGCCCCACCCTCCCTCACAGCAGCCCCCACATTCCAGCCCCTCCCCCCGGTTACAGCCCCATCCCTCACCCCAGCACGCCAACCTCCACTCCGGCTCACCCCACCCCAGTCTGGGCGGCCTCATGCCAGGCTCCATGGACCAGGGACACATGGGCACGCCCGAGCAGAGCGCCATGCTCCCGCAGCTCAACACGCCCAGCCGTGGCAGGCTTAGCAATGACTTGAATATGGTGGGCGACACCACAGGAGACACACTCGAGAAGTTTGTTGAAGGATTGTAGCATTTTGTGACGAGACTTGTTTGGTTTTCTCGGTTTTCCACAAATAACTTTTTGTACTGACTGCTATGTAAAGAGATGAGGCCTAAGGACTGTGAACCTTTCCTTAAACCAAGGGACTGCTATTTCTTCCAACAAAACGGAGGAATTTGAATAATTATTGCTGTTTAAAGAGGAGAATGGGGGGAAAAAAACACATATTTTGGGGTTCAGACCAGCCATGAAAATAATTTTGTTTTAATTTGTATTATTATTTGTTTTATGTCTCTGGTATGTACTTTTTTTAATGACACCTTCTCAAAACGAGTCTTTCATTTTATTTTTCAATGTTTTTATTTTGTACCTTTGCAAAAAAAATCATAGCGTTTTTGTGTTGAGAAGATTGTAAAATAATCTTGTCTGAACTTTTTGTGCCAGGTTTTGCATCTTTGCTCCCTCTTCATTCCTGGCTAATTTATTATTATAATGTACCATTTTTCAAAAAAGGGCACATGCCTTTAGGTGAGACTTATTTTCTTTCCGTACTGCAGAAGAGTCCTTGTGGGATATTCATGTATTTGTATAGAGCTAGGAACTATCGCACACCCAAACACCACGTTCAGGTGTGAACAACTGACTCTCTCAAATGCTCCTTCATCCACAGCTGCCGGAATGTTCCTTTTCTACTGGCTTGGAACCAGTATCTCTGTCCTCCAGATGTTGGACATCTTTGTTTCTTTGTTTATCCTTCAATCTGAAGTCTTGATCCCCTCCCCGGGCTTAACTGTGGCGTGGGTTTGTACCTTTTGGACTGCTTGCTGATTTGTGATTGGAGAGCGTTCTGTGCATCTTTTTTCCTCTTGCATTAAACTTGAATTGAGGTGAAACTGTTCACTGTTGTAAATCATGCAGGTTGACAATGTAAATATGCAGAAAAAGAATGAATCACTGTACAAACTGGTTAAAAATGACTCATTTCGTACTTATATACCATATTGTTAAATAAACTGTGTGCAAACAGACAACAATGGTGTTTGTATATTTTACATGTATTGTGTGCATGGCGATGGTGCAACTTAATGTACTTCAGCATCATGTAACGGTTTACCAAAACATTACTTACAGCAAAACGTGCCATATTGGTGGTTGCAGATATACTGTAAAATAATTGATTGCTGCACAGTTAACCCCTAACAGTATACACAACAATGACCTTCAATCAAAGGTAAATATTGGGACGTTTGGAATTGACAACTTTAAACATGTTTTCCTGTCTTGCATCGTAGATTTGTCTTAATGCAAATGTAGCTTATGCTGGGAATGGGGTTTTTCATTTGCACCAAAGTCTTCTGTCTAATTCCCGTATTTTCATTTATTTCTCACATCTCTCTAAGCAGGCAATATGCTAGTAGCTTGAATTACGTAATCTTTGTGCGACTGTGAGAGGTCCTACTTGTGCTTGCAGTTGTCGCACTTCTGTTTAACGTGTGTTGAATAGGTCAAACGACCTCTTGCTCTGTCAAAGATGTCTCGGTGCCTGAAATTGTTCAAATTCGCTTTGGGTTCTTCTCGAAGGGCCAACTCCAGGCTCCTGTCTTCTGGACGAGGATTGGGTAGTAGGACTGTAGGACCATTCAGTGAAGGTAAGCCGCTCGCTAACGTTAGTTCGCTAGCTAAAGCACTGCAGTTATATGAGCTAACTAATGTTAGCGTGCTCTGCCTGACGTTATATTACACAAGATCACTCACTCCCTGTCATATGCAACATGAAGTTGTCGACGACTGTGGAATGCGGTGTTTATTGACAAATGTGTCTTAACTAGCCATCCAACTATTTTTGTTTGAGCTAGCTAGCATATTTTGATATTTGGCATCTGGTGAATTAATTACATATGTGACCGGACCATTGTATATAAATATGGGGACAGTTGCATGTGCCCCGTACCGCAGCACAGACGACCAGTATCTTTACCAAGGATAATCAAATCAAATTTATAAGGATGTATCCTTGACCTAACCTACTTCATTGTAAACTTGCATTCATGTTGCATCAGATAAATCCAAGACAAGGACGTTCTAAAAGTGAACCATAACCACTGACACTCAATGCGTTTGAATATTCAATATGATGATTGCATGACCTCGCACGCCACCTATCCCCTCCTGTCAACAGATGCCCATGTCAGGCAGCAGCAGAAACAATGGTCCAGAAGTGGCATGTGGAACCCCAGCCTTTGTCTCACCCAGTGTTCCTACTACAGCACCAAGGAAGCTGAGAGAGTCCCTCAGGATACAGACAAGGATCTAGAAGCTGAGAAAGCTCCTGCGACAGAGAAGGTTGAGGAAGTAGAGAATATTCAAGAGGCAGAGGATAAAGCTCCCGAAGAAGAACCCCTGCACACAATCATCCAAGACACAGAGAATGTCCAAGGTGATATGTTTTCTGACCTCAGACCTGTTAGCTAACATTCTCAGTTTTGTGCTATAACAATTGGAACTTCAACATCACTAGCCAGTGATTGTCATAGTATTATGATTTGGCAACATTAATGGACACTGGATAGTTGTATGTGTAGCTTATGATATACTTTAGTCCACATCCTGTGTCCTTAGCATGCTAAACTAATGAAGTTAACCGTTTTCAATCTGATTTGTCCAGGCACCTTTTCCAAGCATGAGTTCCAGGCTGAGACCAAGAAACTCTTGGACATTGTTGCTAGATCTCTGTACTCTGAGAAGGAGGTGAGGGGTGGTCTGACCAGTCACAGCAACTTGAGAACTGATTTGAATGCATATAAATGACTAACTGATGGACCAGTGATAATGTGCTTGCTATATCTAGCTAGGTATTTCAGGAACCTTACGCTAAGATATTCTGTGTTTTTACCTTTTCCATCCTGGCCCATTGCTCAGGTGTTCATCCGTGAGCTGATCTCCAATGGCAGTGACGCCCTGGAGAAGCTGCGCCACAAGCTGATAACGGGAGGGGGAGACACGGCCCCCATGGAGATCCACCTACAGACGGACCAGGCCAAGGGCACCTTCACCATCCAGGTACGCCCAAACCAGGACGAGGGACTAGGGTTGCTGTGGTAACTGCTAACATGCTTTAAAGAGTTTATTTACATTTTTATCCTATTTTTCTTAGAATTATTTTAGTCATGAATCATCGTCAAATGCTAATTTGATTGACTTAAAATGCACATAATCACTGTTAGATGTTTCTGTTCATTTCAAAGTTCTGTATAGCACAGTCTGCCACCTGGTGGATGAAACAGAACTTGCACAGTTATAAAACTTGCTGGCTGTAGTTCTGACAGCTGGCTGTAGCTCTGACAGCTGGCTGTAGCTCTGACAGCTGGCTGTAGCTCTGACAGCTGGCTGTAGCTCTGACAGCTGGCTGTAGCTCTGACAGCTGGCTGTAGTTCCAAAGATAGGGAGGAATGTATTACAGAATGGTCCTTTGCTCTTGGTGATGGCTTAACAGCAGCGTATTTATCATAGTATACCTTCCTCTTTTAGGACACAGGAGTTGGGATGAACCAAGAGGAGCTGGTGGCCAACCTGGGGACTATCGCTCGTTCTGGATCCAAGGTAAACCTCGCTCCCTTATCTTTGTTACATCTCTTACATTTCCCCATTATCTGCCTTCCCATTTCATTCATGTTTTAATTCCAATGACTTGAGGAATATTCAAAAAATCAATTATGGGCCTGTGATAATACCAGTATCACAATATTCTTTCCATGGCAAAAATGAAAACATGAAGCAGGCCTTGGTCCTTTTAAAAACCTGCTGTATGTAAAATATTGTGCCTTAGCTTGTAAAATAATGACATGACTCTGGATGACAGCGTACTGTTTGTTTCCAACAGTAGGGCTGTTTTCATAAAGAAATGAAATTCAATTTGTGGATTGTTTCTTTGCCACGTTACCAATGAGTGGTCACCATCTCTGTAACGATCTCTGGTATCTCTGGTATCGTCCCTCCCCAAATTCATCGTTATCTATTTACCTACCTCATCCCCATACTGTTTATATTTATTTACTTTTCTGCTCTTTTGCACACCAGTATCTACCTGCACATGATCATTTATCACTCCAGTGTTAATCTGCAAAATTGTAATTATTCGCCTACCTCCTCATGCCTTATGCACACAATGTATATAGACTATTTTTTTCTTTCTACTGTGTTATTGACTTGTTTATTGTTTACTCCATGTGTAACTCTGTGTTGTTTGTGTCGAACTGCTTTGCTTTATCTTGGCCAGGTCGCAGTTGTAAATGAGAACTTGTTCTCAACTAGCCTACCAGGTTAAATAAAGGTGTTCTCAACTAGCCTACCTGGTTAAATAAAGGTGTTCTCAACTAGCCTACCTGGTTAAATAAAGGTGTTCTCAACTAGCCTACCTGGTTAAATAAAGGTGTTCTCAACTAGCCTACCTGGTTAAATAAAGGTGTTCTCAACTAGCCTACCTGGTTAAATAAAGGTGTTCTCAACTAGCCTACCTGGTTAAATAAAGGTGTTCTCAACTAGCCTACCTGGTTAAATAAAGGTGTTCTCAACTGGCCTACCTGGTTAAATAAAGGTGTTCTCAACTAGCCTACCTGGTTAAATAAAGGTGTTCTCAACTAGCCTACCTGGTTAAATAAAGGTGTTCTCAACTGGCCTACCTGGTTAAATAAAGGTGTTCTCAACTGGCCTACCTGGTTAAATAAAGGTGTTCTCAACTGTCCTACCTGGTTAAATAAAGGTGTTCTCAACTAGCCTACCTGGTTAAATAAAGGTGTTCTCAACTGGCCTACCTGGTTAAATAAAGGTGTTCTCAACTGGCCTACCTGGTTAAATAAAGGTGTTCTCAACTAGCCTACCTGGTTAAATAAAGGTGTTCTCAACTGGCCTACCTGGTTAAATAAAGGTGTTCTCAACTAGCCTACCTGGTTAAATAAAGGTGTTCTCAACTAGCCTACCTGGTTAAATAAAGGTGTTCTCAACTAGCCTACCTGGTTAAATAAAGGTGTTCTCAACTGGCCTACCTGGTTAAATAAAGCTGTTCTCAACTGGCCTACCTGGTTAAATAAAGGTGTTCTCAACTGTCCTACCTGGTTAAATAAAGGTGTTCTCAACTAGCCTACCTGGTTAAATAAAGGTGTTCTCAACTAGCCTACCTGGTTAAATAAAGGTGTTCTCAACTGTCCTACCTGGTTAAATAAAGGTGTTCTCAACTGGCCTACCTGGTTAAATAAAGGTGTTCTCAACTGGCCTACCTGGTTAAATAAAGGTGTTCTCAACTAGCCTACCTGGTTAAATAAAGGTGAAATAAAAAATGAATCTACAATCTCATTCAATTACAATGTCAGGGCCTAAGCTTTCTCGTTTCATCAATTTGCTCACATTTGTTGGTGTCTCTTTTCCATTCATTCACATTTTACCCCTGCTTCCTCTTTCTATCCCCCATCCCTTCTTCCTAGGCTTTCCTGGAGTCCCTGCAGAGCCAGGCGGAGGCCAGCAGCTCCATCATTGGTCAGTTTGGTGTGGGCTTCTACTCTGCCTTCATGGTGGCTGACCGTGTGGACGTCTACTCTCAGTCAGCCGAGCCCAACAGCCCCGGATACAAGTGGTCCTCTGATGGGTAGGAGAGGAGGGAGGGTTGGAGAGGGGAGGAATTTGATCAGTGTGAAAAGAGGAAGGGATGGTAAGAAAGAGGAGGGAGAGAAGGATGGAGAGGTGACAGGTATGTCGATGGATTGTGCGAGAATATGGTGTGATAGCGAGGTATGTCTTAGTAACACATTTTAATATGTTTAAGGTAAAAGATATGGACCAGTGTGTGATCTCTGTGCTCCCCAGGTCTGAAGTGTTTGATGTAAAAGATATGGACCACAGTGTGTGATCTCTGTGCTCCCCAGGTCTGGAGTGTTTGATGTAAAAGATATGGACCACAGTGTGTGATCTCTGTGCTCCCCAGGTCTGGAGTGTTTGATGTAAAAGATATGAACCAGTGTGTGATCTCTGTGCTCCCCAGGTCTGGAGTGTTTGATGTAAAGATATGGACCACAGTGTGTGATCTCTGTGCTCCCCAGGTCTGGAGTGTTTGATGTAAAAGATATGGACCACAGTGTGTGATCTCTGTGCTCCCCAGGTCTGGAGTGTTTAATGTAAAGGTGATGGACCACAGTGTGTGATCTCTGTGCTCCCCAGGTCTGGAGTGTTTGATGTAAAGATATGGACCACAGTGTGTGATCTCTGTGCTCCCCAGGTCTGGAGTGTTTGATGTAAAGATATGGACCACAGTGTGTGATCTCTGTGCTCCCCAGGTCTGGAGTGTTTGATGTAAAGATATGGACCACAGTGTGTGATCTCTGTGCTCCCCAGGTCTGGAGTGTTTGATGTAAAGATATGGACCACAGTGTGTGATCTCTGTGCTCCCCAGGTCTGGAGTGTTTGATGTAAAGATATGGACCACAGTGTGTGATCTCTGTGCTCCCCAGGTCTGGAGTGTTTAATGTAAAGATATGGACCACAGTGTGTGATCTCTGTGCTCCCCAGGTCTGGAGTGTTTGAGATAGCTGAGGCAAGTGGGGTCAGACCAGGCACTAAGATAGTGCTGCACCTCAAGGATGACTGCAAGGAGTTCTCTGCTGAGGACAGAGTCAAAGGTATGGACCATACAAGACCCCTTTGATAACTGTACTGTCTTTTATAGACATTCCACATATATAGTAGACATTCAACATGCATAATCGTTCCTGTAAGATTCATGTCAGGGTCTGTGTCAGGCTGGGAGGCTTGCTGCTTGTCCAGGCAGGACTAACAGATGTCATATGTTGTTGCAGAGGTGGTGACCAAATACAGCAACTTTGTCAGTTTCCCCGTCTTCCTGAACGGACGACGACTCAACACTCTCCAGGTGAGCACCTGGCCCACTCTTCTGGTTCTATCGACTTCTTACAGGGTTGAGATGGACCACAGCGATTGCTTTTCATTGGACCACTGATTGTTATGGCTTTAATGTCCTTCATGGGGTTGTTAGTGAGGATTAGTTGAATTGCTGGACTTATCGATGGATTCTAATAGAGGGAATCAACTTATCTGGAAACAAAGTCAAGAGACAAACTGATTGATACATTAATTGGCCCTGACAACTTATTGGTTCTCAAAACTTGTTGGACTGATTCCCAGTTATTAGTCCTATTTTGTAGTGTAGTGTGTGTCTGCCTGCCTGTCTGTGCAGTGAGTGTGTGTACCTGCCTGCCTGCATGCTCTGTGTGTAACAGTGTATCCATCCGGTATATTAACGTCCCTCCCAGGCCCTGTGGATGATGGAACCCAAGTCCATCAGTGAGTGGCAGCACGAGGAGTTCTACCGTTACGTGGCTCAGTCGTACGACAAGCCCCGCTACACACTGCACTACCGCGCTGACGCCCCCGTCAACATCCGCTCCATCTTCTACGTCCCAGACGTGGTGAGGAGAAAGGGGGGGGGGGGGGGTTGGGAGCAGAGGGCTAGGATGGGCTGGGGATAGAGGGTTGGGGAGCACTTGGCCACCAAGGGTGTGACTGGGGAGAGGAAGGGAGCAAAGATACTTGTTGAGGAAAAGAGAAACTAATAAGTGATGTTAAATGAGATCTTTCTGAGATCAAGGCTCTGTGACAGTTGTAAATGTGGACGTCCCGGTATGTTCACAACTGCCTGTAATATTACTGTGTGTCAATGTGTGAGCAGAAGCCGTCCATGTTTGACGTGAGCAGAGAGATGGGCTCCAGTGTGGCTCTGTACAGCAGGAAGGTTCTCATCCAGACCAAGGCCACTGAAATCCTGCCCAAGTGGCTACGCTTCCTTAGAGGTCAGTCTTTACTCAGTACCTCCTCAGCTGTGCCCATCTTAATGTCTCCCTTCATCTTTCCCCTCACATCTGCCCTCTGGTGTGTTTCCTTGTCTGTCTCTTTCCGGATCCTTTGTTGATTGTAAATGCTAGTAGTGTTACAGTATAACAGTGTGTATGTATTTGTGTATACAGGTGTGGTGGACAGTGAGGATATCCCATTGAACCTGAGCAGAGAGCTGCTGCAGGAGAGCACCCTCATCAGGTGAGACTGGAGCCCTACAACATCAGCTCTTTCCAGACAATGACACTGCTATGTCAAGTCTGTTGTACACATCACCCCTCTTTTAATATTGTCTTTCTACTCCTTCTCCCTTACATCCACGGCTCTCTCACTCCCTTTTATTCTCTCATGATCTCCGCTTCTCTCCCTGCCATGCTTTCCATCTCTCTCTCTCTACAGGAAGCTGAGGGACGTTCTACAGCAGCGTATCATCAAGTTCCTGATGGACCAGAGTAAGAAGGAACCTGAGAAATACGCCAAGTTCTTTGAGGACTACGGCCTGTTCATCAGGGAGGGTATCGTCACCACGCAGGAGCAGGACGTCAGGGTGAGACTGGGGGGCTGGGACAGGGGAGAGCAGGACGTCAGGGTGAGACTGGGGGACTGGGACAGGGGAGAGCAGGACGTCAGGGTGAGGCTGGGGGGCTGGGACAGGGGAGAGCAGGACGTCAGGGTGAGGCTGGGGGGCTGGGACAGGGGAGAGCAGGACGTCAGGGTGAGACTGGGACAGGGGGGAGCAGGACGTTAGGGTGAGACTGAGGGACTGGGACAGGGGAGAGCAGGACGTCAGGGTGAGGCTGGGGGGCTGGGACGGGAGAGCAGGACGTCAGGGTGAGGCTGGGACAGGGGAGAGCAGGACGTCAGGGTGAGGCTGGGACAGGGGAGAGCAGGACGTCAGGGTGAGGCT
Organism: Oncorhynchus clarkii lewisi; assembly: GCF_045791955.1. Lineage (NCBI taxonomy): Eukaryota > Metazoa > Chordata > Actinopteri > Salmoniformes > Salmonidae > Oncorhynchus > Oncorhynchus clarkii. Next base: position 72,209 of record NW_027260877.1, read on the forward strand.
GGGACAGGGGAGAGCAGGACGTCAGGGTGAGGCTGGGGGGCTGGGACAGGGGAGAGCAGGACGTCAGGGTGAGGCTGGGGGGCTGGGACAGGGGAGAGCAGGACGTCAGGGTGAGGCTGGGGGGCTGGGACGGGAGAGCAGGACGTCAGGGTGGGGCTGGGACAGGGGAGAGCAGGACGTCAGGGTGAGACTGGGGGGCTGGGACGGGAGAGCAGGACGTCAGGGTGGGGCTGGGACGGGGGAGCAGGACGTCAGGGTGAGGCTGGGGGGCTGGGACGGGAGAGCAGGACGTCAGGGTGAGGCTGGGGGGCTGGGACGGGAGAGCAGGACGTCAGGGTGAGGCTGGGGGGCTGAGACGGGAGAGCAGGACGTCAGGGTGAGACTGGGGGGCTGGGACAGGGGAGAGCAGGACGTCAGGGTGAGACTGGGGGGGCTGAGATAGGGGAGAGCTGGACGTCAGGGTGAGACTGGGACAGGGGAGAGCTGGACGTCAGGGTGAGACTGGGACAGGGGAGAGCTGGACGTCAGGGTGAGACTGGGACAGGGGAGAGCTGGACGTCAGGGTGAGACTGGGACAGGGGAGAGCAGGACGAGACTGGGGGGCTGGGACAGGGGAGAGCAGGACGAGACTGGGGGGCTGGGACAGGGGAGAGCAGGACGTCAGGGTGAGACTGGGGCGCTGAAATAGGGGAGAGCAGGACGTCAGGGTGAGACTGGGACAGGGGAGAGCAGGACGTCAGGGTGAGACTGGGACAGGGGAGAGCAGGACGTCAGGGTGAGGCTGGGGGGCTGGGACGGGAGAGCAGGACGTCAGGGTGAGGCTGGGGGGCTGGGACGGGAGAGCAGGACGTCAGGGTGAGGCTGGGGGGCTGAGACGGGAGAGCAGGACGTCAGGGTGAGACTGGGGGGCTGGGACAGGGGAGAGCAGGACGTCAGGGTGAGACTGGGGGGGCTGAGATAGGGGAGAGCTGGACGTCAGGGTGAGACTGGGACAGTGGAGAGCTGGACGTCAGGGTGAGACTGGGACAGGGGAGAGCTGGACGTCAGGGTGAGACTGGGACAGGGGAGAGCTGGACGTCAGGGTGAGACTGGGACAGGGGAGAGCAGGACGAGACTGGGGGGCTGGGACAGGGGAGAGCAGGACGAGACTGGGGGGCTGGGACAGGGGAGAGCAGGACGTCAGGGTGAGACTGGGGCGCTGAAATAGGGGAGAGCAGGACGTCAGGTTGAGACTGGGACAGGGGAGAGCAGGACGTCAGGGTGAGACTGGGACAGGGGAGAGCAGGACGTCAGGGTGAGACTGGGACAGGGGAGAGCAGGACGTCAGGGTGAGACTGGGACAGGGGAGAGCAGGACGTCAGGGTGAGACTGGGACAGGGGAGAGCAGGACGTCAGGGTGAGACTGGGACAGGGGAGAGCAGGACGTCAGGGTGAGACTGGGACAGGGGAGAGCAGGACGTCAGGGTGAGACTGGGACAGGGGAGAGCTGGGGTGGAGGAATGGAGGTGTGAAGAATAGAAAAAATGGTATGCGTGTAGGTTTTTTGGGGAAGGGAGCAAGAGGATCATGTCCTAGGAATCAGAAATGTGAATTATGTCAGTCATGTCCCACACTCATTATCACTCAGTCCTTTCTGTCTCTCTCGCTGTCTTTGTACAGGAGGACATCGGCAAGCTGTTGAGGTTTGAGTCTTCAGTGCTACCCGCGGGCCAGCAGACCAACCTGAAGGAGTACGGCTCCCGTATGAAGGCCGGGACACGTAACATCTACTACCTGTGTGCCCCAAACCGACACCTGGCTGAACACTCCCCCTACTTTGAGGCCATGAAGCAGAAAGACATGGAGGTGAGTTGTTTTCAGATAGCCTGCTACCAGATCTGTTGGCTGTCTTGCTAACTCCTATGAGCATTGTCATGTCAAACAACGACCACAGATCTGGGACCAGATGGGAATATAAGACAGAAGTGATGGTGGAGGATAATGTCTGTGACTTCATCAGTGGTGGACAGGATTTCATCATTACTCCCTCTAGTTGTTGTCAGTCTGTTTTCTTTGTCTCCTTTTCTTTGTCTCCAGGTGCTGTTCTGCTATGAGCAGTTTGACGAGCTCACCCTCCTGCACCTCAGAGAGTTTGACAAGAAGAAGCTGATCTCTGTGGAAACAGACATTGTGGTGGACCACTACAAGGAGGAGAAGTACCAGGACAGCAAGCCTGGTAAGACCCATCTCTCTCTGACCATGTCACTGAATGCTGCGGGAATTTACATTCGAGGGGAAATCCTTGCTTCCACTTATGTCACATTTTCACCTGATCATGGATATCAATAACCAGGTTTCCTTCCAACCTGTTAATGTGAGTGAAGTTCGTTGGATAAAAAATGTCACGACAGGCCTGAGGGAAACAGCTAATTTGTCAGTAAACATTCCAAATTGTCGACAAAACAAAATATGATGGACAATGTGGGATATTTTTGTCTCTGTAAAATGAATTATGTGGGAAATGCCGGTGGATACGCTTTTATGTGGAAGTATTGTGTGGTCCTCTCACTAGGACTGGGGAAAGCCCTCAGTTCATTAGGCTTCAGGTGGAGGTTATGAAGAACTTCACTAGGACTGGGGAAAGCATGCAGTTCATTAGGCTTCAGATGGAGGTTATGAAGAACGTCACTAGGACTGGGGAAAGCCCTCAGTTCATTAGGCTTCAGATGGAGGTTATGAAGAACTTCACTAGGACTGGGGAAAGCCCTCAGTTCATTAGGCTTCAGATGGAGGTTATGAAGAACTTCACTAGGACTGGGGAAAGCCCTCAGTTCATTAGGCTTCAGGTGGAGGTTATGAAGAACTTCACTAGGACTGGGGAAAGCATGCAGTTCATTAGGCTTCAGGTGGAGGTTATGAAGAACTTCACTAGGACTGGGGAAAGCCCTCAGTTCATTAGGCTTCAGGTGGAGGTTATGAAGAACTTCACTAGGACTGGGGAAAGCCCTCAGTTCATTAGGCTTCAGGTGGAGGTTATGAAGAACTTCACTAGGACTGGGGAAAGCCCTCAGTTCATTAGGCTTCAGGTGGAGGTTATGAAGAACTTCACTAGGACTGGGGAAAGCCCTCAGTTCATTAGGCTTCAGATGGAGGTTATGAAGAACTTCACTAGGACTGGGGAAAGCCCTCAGTTCATTAGGCTTCAGGTGGAGGTTATGAAGAACTTCACTAGGACTGGGGAAAGCCCTCAGTTCATTAGGCTTCAGGTGGAGGTTATGAAGAACTTCACTAGGACTGGGGAAAGCCCTCAGTTCATTAGGCTTCAGGTGGAGGTTATGAAGAACTTCACTAGGACTGGGGAAAGCCCTCAGTTCATTAGGCTTCAGGTGGAGGTTATGAAGAACTTCACTAGGACTGGGGAAAGCCCTCAGTTCATTAGGCTTCAGGTGGAGGTTATGAAGAACTTCACTAGGACTGGGGAAAGCATGCAGTTCATTAGGCTTCAGATGGAGGTTATGAAGAACTTCACTAGGACTGGGGAAAGCCCTCATTTCATTAGGCTTCAGATGGAGGTTATGAAGAACTTCACTAGGACTGGAGAAAGCATGCAGTTCATTAGGCTTCAGATGGAGGTTATGAAGAACTTCACTAGGACTGGGGAAAGCCCTCAGTTCATTAGGCTTCAGGTGGAGGTTATGAAGAACTTCACTAGGACTGGGGAAAGCATGCAGTTCATTAGGCTTCAGATGGAGGTTATGAAGAACTTCACTAGGACTGGGGAAAGCCCTCAGTTCATTAGGCTTCAGGTGGAGGTTATGAAGAACTTCACTAGGACTGGGGAAAGCCCTCAGTTCATTAGGCTTCAGGTGGAGGTTATGAAGAACTTCACTAGGACTGGGGAAAGCATGCAGTTCATTAGGCTTCAGATGGAGGTTATGAAGAACTTCACTAGGACTGGGGAAAGCCCTCAGTTCATTAGGCTTCAGGTGGAGGTTATGAAGAACTTTACTAGGACTGGGGAAAGCCCTCAGTTCATTAGGCTTCAGGTGGAGGTTATGAAGAACTTCACTAGGACTGGGGAAAGCATGCAGTTCATTAGGCTTCAGGTGGAGGTTATGAAGAACTTAGGGTGATGAAAGTGCACAGTGATCTTGATGCTCCTTTCTAATAAATCTCCAGGGTCTGATTCTGGTGACATGTTGATCGATGCTTGGCTGCGGTTTGACGACAAAAAAGTAATTTATCTCTTTTGCCCGTAATAATGTAATGTAGGCTACACCAGCACTGTATCTGCCTGGTGTTGGCTGGAGCGCCCTGCTACACCAGCACTGTATCTGCCAGCTGTTGGCTGGAGCGCCCTGCTACACCAGAGTGGACACGCTCTCTATTTAACACGTGTTGTGAGAAAACCATCAGTACTGTTGAAAATGCAATAGAAACCCATTTAACTTTGTATTTTTTATTCAGTATTAAACTGCAAAAGGTATTTTATGTACATTACATCATCACACACAGCCTGTTATCCCTACAAGTGACTGAACACATCTCTGGTGGGACAACACATCTCTGGTGGGACAACACACATCTCTGGTGGGACAACACACATCTCTGGTGGGACAACACACATCTCTGGTGGGACAACACACATCTCTGGTGGGACAACACACATCTCTGGTGGGACAACACACATCTCTGGTGGGACAACACACATCTCTGGTGGGACAACACACATCTCTGGTGGGAAAATGCGCAGGTTTTTATGCAGATTTTGTCTCCAATTGGATGGAAACCTGGCTAATGGGAGACAAAGTGAAATTTGCCTCTTAGCCTCCAACCACAGAGCTAATCTAGGAGTTAACCTAGCGTCAGACAGCAATATGAAGTACTCTAAAACTAACTCTGTGTTCTCTCCTGTGTCTATAGCTTCTGAGCGTCTGACAGAGGAGCAGGCTGAAGACCTGATATCCTGGATGAGGAACAATCTGGGAAACAGAGTCACCAACATCAAGGTACTGTTACCCTACCATCACTATCTACACTAGTCACCAACATCAAGGTACTGTTACCCTACCATCACTATCTACACTAGTCACCAACATCAAGGTACTGTTACCCGACCATCACTATCTACACTAGTCACCAACATCAAGGTACTGTTACCCTACCATCACTATCTACACTAGTCACCAACATCAAGATACTGTTACCCTACCATCACTATCTACACTAGTCACCAACATCAAGGTACTGTTACCCTACCATCACTATCTACACTAGTCACCAACATCAAGGTACTGTTACCCTACCATCACTATCTACACTAGTCACCAACATCAAGGTACTGTTACCCTACCATCACTATCTACACTAGTCACCATCATCAAGGTACTGTTACCCTACCATCACTATCTACACTATTCAACATCAAGGTACTGACTGTTACCCTACCATCACTATCTACACTAGTTCCATTACCCTGATCACTATAACCCAGTGGGGAACGGTCCAGGGCCTCTTCCGTGGTCTTGTGTGGCTGATTTGATCCAGCCTATATATACAGTAACTACTGGCTAACTGGACTTTGGTACTGTATGTAAGAATCAGTCCATTTGTAAGGTTTCCTTTGTCTGTGACTGCTCATTCTTCACCTTTGACCCCATGACCTCCAGGTGACCCCTCGTCTGGACACCCACCCAGCCATGATCACGGTGCTGGAGATGGGTGCCGCACGCCACTTCCTGCGTACCCAGCAGATGGCCCGCAGCACAGAGGAGAGGGCCCAGATACTGCAGCCCACCCTGGAGATCAACGCTGGGTACAGGAGAGGGAATGGAGGGGAGAGGGATCTCTAAATCGAGGCGTTTTATGCAAATCCATAAGTTTCAAGTTTTATTTGTCACATGCACAAGTGAAATGCTTAACTTGTCAGCAGTATTCAATGTCAAAATAGTATTGTGTTGATTTGTGCTTGTCTCCTGCTCTCCGTTTCCTCTGTAGTCATGACCTCATCAAGAAGATGCACTCACTGAAGGAGTCCGACTCTGCACTCGCACAACTGCTGCTGGAGCAGGTAGAGTACACTATCCTGGATCACACTATCCTGGATCACACTATCCTGGGTCACACTATCCTGGGTCACACTATCCTGGGTCACACTATCCTGGATCACACTATCCTGGATCACACTATCCTGGGTCACACTATCCTGGGTCACACTATCCTGGATCACACTATCCTGGGTCACACTATCCTGGGTCACACTATCCTGGGTCACACTATCCTGGGTCACACTATCCTGGGGTCACACTATCCTGGGGTCACACTATCCTGGGTCACACTATCCTGGATCACACTCCCTACACTTTGGGGTCTGAAGCCATATCAAGCTGGGACCAGGGTTTGGGCCCATTCCATTTACAGTGTAATTTCAGTTTACTTCCTGAATTGTACTGAATTGAAATGGAATTTACCCTCAACACTGGTTGAGACACAAACATTATCAGCACTTTAAAAAACATGGTAGTTAGATTCTCTGGAAATGGGGCTCTTCGGGACATTCATAGTTCTCTGAGCTTAATGGCAATCTGTTTCACTCTTATTTGTGTCAGTTTCATTCTCATACCTGTTGTGTTCGGACTCCTAAATGTCAAACTAAGATGAAGCCTTGAGACGGTGGTATTAGACCAGTCTTGCATGTGTCTCTAACCCCTTCTGATCCTTGACCTCAAGATCTACGACAACGCCATGATCGCAGCGGGCCTCAACGACGACCCCCGACCCATGATCGCCCGCCTCAACAACCTGCTGACCAGGGCGCTGGAGAAACACTGAGACGCCACGGCCGTCAACTGTAGGGCCGATACACTACAGTCACTGCCTGGTTTAACTCCCCGGTTTAACTCCCCAACCAACTGTCCTACTGGTCAGGTCACTGTAGGCCCTACATAGACACGTGACCTGGCTCTACATGCTGCAGATACTACCCCCATCAACAACACACGGCTCTGGTGGCCTTTCCACATTCAGGCCTGCCCATCTGTTGGAGGAGAGCAGGGAGGCTTCGGCCTGCTCAGAGACCTGAAAATGGAGTAGACGGACACGACTCAAGCTGTGGATGTGTGTGTTGCTCAGACTCTCCAGCAGTGTTGACTCATGTTGTGTGTGATGACCCAGATATTTATCAGACTGTGTCATGAGCAGAGTGGAAACCCCAGATCTGAAGAATGGGTTAGGGCTTTGTAAAGGACGTCTTATTGACATTGGGACTGGTGTAATGATTTTACACATTTCCATGACGTGCAGACTTCCTAGATGACCGTTCAATACAATTGTTACTGTTGGCCCTCTTTTTTCTTCCTATTTTAGTGTTTGTCATCTTGATTCGGGTTCCTAATTTTTTTTGTACCATTTTTTTTGTTAGGTGATATTTTCCTCCCAGCTATTCCTCAGATATGATGGTTGGCAATCCCAATATTAGAGCCATAGATTCCTGTCCTTCAGAGAATAGTATTCAAACTGAATGTAAAGACTTATTTTACAATTAGATGTGTTGCTGGGAGAAATTTGTACGAGATTGTATATTACCATCTGTGGAATTTGACAAATGTCAATTCGGTGCTCCATCCAATATTATTAGTTATCCATCCAATATTATTAGTTATCCATCCAATATTATTAGTTATCCATCCAATTTTTTTTTGTACCTGTTAACAAAGGCTGACATCGAAGAAAGAGCGCGTCTAATACTCAGATTGTAAAGTATGATACTGATGTATTGTGAATAAAACCCATTTACTGAACCCTGTGGATTGACCTCTAGAGACCCGTTTATACCTGGTGCTAACATGCGTAAATGCGTCCTGTAGTCAGGCACACGGTCTAGCTGGATGTCTCGTGAAAACAGATGTTTTATGCAACCATTTAAGGCTGGGATTCAATCCATTCTGTATTATAGCACACATTTTCCAGGTCATTTCTGATTGAGTCTGCAGCGATGACCGTAAATGCGCTATCTGTGGACGTAGAGGAAAATGCCTTTAAAAGCTGAATTGGTGGCTGTCCAGCCTGCTGCTCCATGGAGTGAATGTATCTAAAAATATCACACTCAAATAAGAGGGATCAGGAAAAAGAAGACATTTTAATACCATGTGTAGATGAGGCAAAGCTTCATCAGATAGTGATGGGATCTGCACCCTTGCCGAAGCACTTTCTCAAAAAATGTCCATCCACTTTCTCAAAAAATGCTTTGGCAAGATTAAAACCTGTGACACCTCTTGTTTTTTCACATATTTAAAGGTAGTATACTGAACAAAAATATACACACATGTAAAGTGTTGGTCCCATGTTTCATGAGCTGAGGTAAATAAAATCCCAGACATTCTCCATACACACAAAAAGCTTATTTCTTTCAAATTTTGTGCACAAATTTGTTTACGTCCCTGTTAGTGAGCATTTCTCCTTTGCCAAGATCAGGGCTGTCCAACCCTCTTCCTGGAGATCTACCGTCCTGTGGGTTTTCAGTCCAACCCTCTTCCTGGAGATCTACAGTCCTGTGGGTTTTCAGCCCAACCCTCTTCCTGGAGATCTACTGTTCTGTGGGTTTTCAGTCCAACCCTCTTCTTTGGAGACCTACAGTCCTGTGGGTTTTCAGTCCAACCCTCTTCCTGGAGATCTACTGTCCTGTGGGTTTTCAGTCCAACCCTCTTCCTTGGAGACCTACAGTCCTGTGGGTTTTCAGTCCAACCCTCTTTCTGGAGATCTACTGTCCTGTGGGTTTTCAGTCCAACCCTCTTCCTGGAGATCTACAGTCCTGTGGGTTTTCAGTCCAACCCTCTTCCTGGAGATCTACCGTCCTGTGGGTTTTCAGTCCAACCCTCTTCCTGGAGTTCTACCGTCCTGTGGGTTTTCAGTCCAACCCTCTTCCTGGAGATCTACAGTCCTGTGGGTTTTCAGCCCAACCCTCTTCCTGGAGATCTACCGTCCTGTGGGTTTTCAGTCCAACCCTCTTCCTGGAGATCTACAGTCCTGTGGGTTTTCAGCCCAACCCTCTTCCTGGAGATCTACTGTCCTGTGGGTTTTCAGTCCAACCCTCTTCCTTGGAGACCTACAGTCCTGTGGGTTTTCAGTCCAACCCTCTTTCTGGAGATCTACTGTCCTGTGGGTTTTCAGTCCAACCCTCTTCCTGGAGATCTACAGTCCTGTGGGTTTTCAGTCCAACCCTCTTCCTGGAGATCTACCGTCCTGTGGGTTTTCAGTCCAACCCTCTTCCTGGAGTTCTACCGTCCTGTGGGTTTTCAGTCCAACCCTCTTCCTGGAGATCTACAGTCCTGTGGGTTTTCAGTCCAACCCTCTTCCTGGAGATCTACAGTCCTGTGGGTTTTCAGTCCAACCCTAGTTTAACACACCTGATTCTATTAATTAGCTGCTCAAAAAGACCTTAATGAGCTGAATCAGATGTGCTAAATTAGGGTTGGACTGAAAACCTCAGGAAGAGGGTAATCCAGAGATAATCCATCCACCTGACAGGTGTAGCATATCAAGAGGCTGATTAAACAGCATGATCAATACACAGATGCATCTTGTGCTGGGGACAAAACACAATTCCACAGATGTCTCAAGTTTTGAGGGAGCGTGCAACTGGCATGGTGACTGCAGCAATATCCACCGGAGCTGTTAGAGAATGAAATGTTCATTTCTCTACCATAAACTGTCTCCAATGTCGTTTTATATATTTTGGCAGTATGTCTGACCAGCCTCACAACAGCGGACCACGAGTAACCACACCAGCCCAGGACCTCCACATCTGGCTTCTTCACCTGCGGGATCGTCTGAGGGGGGGTGGGGGGAAAGAGTGCTGAGGAGTATTTCTGTCTGTAATAAAGCCCTTTTGTGGGGACAGACTCCTTCTGATTGGCCGGGCCTGGCTCCCCTGTGGGTGGGCCTGGCTCCCCAGTGGGTGGGCCTGGCTCCCCAGTGGGTGGGCCTGGCTCCCGAGTGGCTGGGCCTGGCTCCCGAGTGGCTGGGCCTGGCTCCCCAGTGGCTGGGCCTGGCTCCCCAGTGGCTGGGCCTGGCTCCCGAGTGGCTGGGCCTGGCTCCCCAGTGGCTGGGCCTGGCTCCCCAGTGGCTGGGCCTATGGCTGCACCACTGCCCAGTTATGTGAAATCCATAGATTAGAGCCTAATGAATTTATTTCTTATATGAACTGTAACTCAGTCAAATCTTTTAAATTGTTGCATGTTGCATTTCTATTTTTGTTCAGTGTAGATTATAAATGTGATTAGTTAAGAATGTTGGGTAAGGTTGGAAAACAAGTCGCTACCAGGATGGTAACCTGGTAACTGGTAACCTTGCGAGTCACAACTTGCATTTAACACCCTCCATCCACATCCAACCTCCCTTCTTAAAAGCATTTATTTTATTTGACCATCTGTAAACTGGTCATGGCTAGAAGGGATCCAGCATTTGTCAGAATGTACTTGTTGTTGCAGGTTTATGAGAATTAGGTTAAGAAAAGTGTTAGGATTAACTCAAATGCAAAAAATAAATACAAAAAAATTACTTTTGACAAAAGCTGGATCCCGTCTAGACATGACCCTGTAAACTCCATCCACTGACATGCCACTCTACACTCTGCCCACTGAGCTTTCATCTAACCAATCAAATTAGTTCTGTCTTTGAGCCTGAGCTTCTCTGAGAACAAAATTGAGGCCAGGGCCACCTTGTTGCCAAATGTTGTCAAACGTTGCAGATAGAAATATAATTAATTGAGCTGATGTGATTCCTTAGTCTACATGTCAGAGGCATGTTTGTCCTACTTAGATAGCCCATTTATATATGAACCCAAAACATTGGGTCCTGCTGAACGTGACCCATGATTCATGTCAACTTTCTATTGTCTAGTGCTGCTCTGTAATGAGCCTGAATCCTGCCCTGAATGAGGAAAACTCCTGAGCACAATTCCAAGACTCTTTCTCAATTATTCTTTCCTCAGTTTTGTGTCCTCTCTCCTCACCTAATTTAACACCCTCTAACCTCCTTCCACCTCCAGCCTCCCTCCCTGACCCTCCATCCACCTCTAGCCTCTCTCCCTGACCCTCCAATCTCCCTCCCTGACCCTCCAATGCTAAAATGTAATTATTTTGCCACTATGGCCTATTTATTGCCTTACCTCCCTACTCTTCTATATTTGCACACACTGTACATAGATTTTTCTATTGTGTTATTGATTGTACGTTTGTTTATGTGTAACTCTGTGTTGTTGTTTGTGTCGCACTGCTTTGCTTTATCTTGGTCAGGTCGCAGTTGTAAATGAGAACTTGTTCTCAAACTAAAGGTGTTCTCAACTGGCCTACCTGGTTAAATAAAGGTGTTCTCAACTGGCCTACCTGGTTAAATAAAGGTGTTCTCAACTGGCCTACCTGGTTAAATAAAGGTGTTCTCAACTGGCCTACCTGGTTAAATAAAGGTGTTCTCAACTGGCCTACCTGGTTAAATAAAGGTGAACAAATTAATAATAATACATAAAAAAATCTCTCTCCCTGACCCTCCATCCACCTCCAACCTCCCTGACCCTCCATCCACCTCCAACCTCCCTGACCCTCCATCCACCTCCAACCTCCCTGACCCTCCAACCTCCCTGACCCTCCATCCACCTCCAACCTCCCTGACCCTCCATCCACCTCCAACCTCCCTGACCCTCCATCCACCTCCAACCTCCCTGACCCACAATCAACCACCAACCTCCCTGACCCTCCATCCACCTCCAACCTCCCTGACCCTCCATCCACCTCCAACCTCCCTGACCCTCCATCCACCTCCAACCTCCCTGACCCTCCATCCACCTCCAACCTCCCTGACCCTCCATCCACCTCCAACCTCCCTGAACCTCCATCCACCTCCAACCTCCCTGACCCTCCATCCACCTCCAACCTCCCTGACCCTCCATCCACCTCCAACCTCCCTGACCCTCCATCCACCTCCAACCTCCCTGCCAGCCTTTATTGTATTTAACTCTCACCTGTAAACTCCACTGACTGACCTGTCACTAAGCTCTTCCCACTAAGCTTTCATCCAACCAATCAATCAGTTCCCGACTACCTCTGGAGGTGATACTATGAACACAGCATGACTACCTCCGGAGGAGGAAGGAGGTCAGGAAGATCTGATCACAATCCCTTCTTTTTAAATTGTCTATACCTGTCTAGAAATGTGGCCTAAATCAGAATATGGCCAAGATCAGGACGCATGTTAGCAGCCGGTATAAACAGGGATCCGTTCTCTCCACGGGCTCCCAAGTGGCACAGCGGTCCAAGGCGCTGCGTCTCAGTGCAAGAGACGTCACTACAGACCCTTGTTCAATTCCAGGCTGTATCACAACCGGTTGTGATTGGGAGTCCCATAGGGCGGTGCACAATTTGCCCAGCGTCCTCCGGGTTAGGGTTTGGCCAGTGTCATTGTAAATAAGACTTTGTTCTTAACTGACTTGCCTAGTTAAATAAAGATAAAATAATGTAGCCAAGCAGTGAACCACTGCTGTTTGACATCAGTGACCCCCTGTGTAGAGCTATGGCATTGCAAGCCACATCCAAACTCCAAATTAGTGAAGAATAAATCTCACCACGGCACGTCTTGAAAACACATCTTTACTGTGTTTTTAAAGTAGTACAGACATTTTGACATCTTAGCCCACAGTGTTGGGCTTGAGAGATGGAGAATAACCAAAAATTCAAGACTTGTATCTTCCGGGTAGCTGCCCAAGTGGACAGTGTTGGTTGGTTGGTTGTACTGTTTCTGTTAAAAAGGTAAAAGAGTTCAGGTGAGGGGGTTGCCATGGTTATGTCATCGCCAGCGTCCCAGCGCTGCTCTCGAGTAATGCCCATCGCCATCCCATATTTCCACACCTCTAGAGAAGACCCACACCTGTTACCAGGTGCACTAGGCTCCAACCCGGTTGAACCCCCCTCTCACCCCGACCTCCAGGCCCCTCCATAAGGCCCTCTTCCCTGGCCGATGGGGCCCCAGATGGAGAAGCCCATCAGGACAGGTTGTCAATGTTGGCCAGGAAGCGCTGGGCCCACCACTCATCCAGATCGATGGGAACAAAGTCTGGGGACGGGGAAAATAAGAGAGTTAGAGGAGGCCTCAAACATTGGGTTATGGTGTGGCAGCATTAACAAGTGGACCTCAACTTTTTGTAGGGTGATGATGTGAATAAAGGTTAGAAGCACATTATTGGAACTGGTCAAACATAGATGGTGACTATATTTTAAACTAAAGTAAGAATTCAGTGGTGAAATGACTTTAAAAGGTCCAATGCAGCTGTTTTTATCTCAATATTAAATCATTTCTGGGTAATAATTAAGTACTTTACTGTGATTGTTTCCAATTAGAATGGTCGAAGAGAAACAAAAATAGATTCTTAGCAAAGAGCAATTTCACAAGCAAGAATTTTACTAGGACTGTCTGGGAGATGTCTGAGTAGGGAATGGAAAACTGAAAACGAGCTGTTATTGGCAGAGGTGTGGAACTCTCTTATTGGTCTATTAACTCATTTACCACCTGGTGATGTCATCAGGCAGGCCAAAACAAGCAGTCTTTTCTCATCATTTTCACAATTTCAACTGCACTGGGCCTTTAAGACCACGAACAGTGAAAACTCAGAGGTCATATCAGAACTTTCCCAATGTTTCCCAATAGGACATTCCCAGTCAATGAACTCCAATATGACTTTCCCAATATCACTTTCCAATGTCCCCCAATATAACTTCTGAATGTTCCCAAATAGGACTTTCCCAAAATGCCTCTTCACATTGCTAAGAATGAAGACATGATGACTGACACAACCCTACATCACACTGGTTTATGTGGTGGCAGTGCTGTGACAGCCCTAACGCACACACAGATGTGACCTTCTGTCCAGGTGACCAAAAGAAGGTGCATCTTTCCATTGGGTGTGAAAAGCATGGGGGGTACGGGCAGAGGAAGTGGTTTAGTGTCAAGGAAATGTACTGAGGGGGAGAGAATGGAGAACAGATTACAGTGAATGAGTGTTTAAGGGATGAGACTGAAGGAGGAAGGTAGACTCAGGTCAGGACTCACTCTTCAAGGCTGGGTTGGGGTTGGTGTCTGAATACTGCACTGGTCCCTGAGCACTGGCACTTCCTGTCTCATCACTGGCTCCTCCCTCCTCCGCCAGCTGCACTACCTCCTGCCAGGCTGCAACAGCAACACACAGACACAACCTGGATACATGCAGCCTTCAGTAGAAATGAATGTAGGTTCCTTGGGTTTTCTTAGAAATCTATAGATTGTTCTTAGACATGCTTTAGTTTAATATTGCGAATACTACCAGGAGAAACAAAGAAGAAAACAATATCAAAATACTACCAGGAAAAACAGAGAAGAAGAAAACAATATCAAAATACTACCAGGAGAAACAAAGAAGAAGAAAACAATATCAAAATACTACCAGGAGAAACAAAGAAGAAGAAAACAATATCAAAATACTACAGGAGAAACAAAGAAGAAGAAAACAATATCAAAATACTACCAGGAGAAACAAAGAAGAAGAAAACAATATCAAAATACTACCAGGAGAAACAAAGAAGAAGAAAACAATATCAAAATACTACCAGGAGAAACAAAGAAGAAGAAAACAATATCAAAATACTACCAGGAGAAACAAAGAAGAAGAAAACAATATCAAAATACTACCAGGAGAAACAAAGAAGAAGAAAACAATATCAAAATACTACCAGGAGAAACAAAGAAGAAGAAAACAATATCAAAATACTACCAGGAGAAACAAAGAAGAAGAAAACAATATCAAAATACTACCAGGAGAAACAAAGAAGAAGAAAACAATATCAAAATACTACCAGGAGAAACAAAGAATAAGAAAACAATATGAAAGCAGACAGTCATATAGTTGAAATTGGTAAACATAAAATAGGGGGAAACTCACCCTAAGAGTCAAAACATTTTGCAGCTTAAAAGGTGTAAAAAGGAAATAACCTTTGAACAAAAGTAGTCCTGCCACATCACACCCACAGTGTAAGGTCCAGTAGGGTGAATTTTACAAAGCATGTCGCGTTTGAAACTACATTTAAATAATGCACTCTGTCATGTGGATTTATGAGAGTTCAGTCCACTGGCACTAATGACCAATATTATCTCACTAGTCTAAATGTTTCAAGTACTAATGTAAAAAATCACAAGTCAAAATGAACCCCTATTGGGGAATGAATGACTGCATAAATGAATGAATGATGAAGGCAAGTTTGAATTACTATCATTTTAATTAAACATGCTCATAGTGAAGGCAAGATGGAGCTACCATGTTAATGATCCAATCCTTTCACATCTATGATATAGGCACTTTTCACCATATGGACCTTCACATGACTTACAAGTGTTGAACCAACGTGTTGTTTTATAATGTTACAAGTAACTGGGTGTAACTTAAAATGTGTATTTACTGGTTAATGATCCTATAAAACTTGTTGCAATCCTCCTTTCTAGAACCTCTCTGTAGAAAGCCTAGTAAGAGCAGGGCCTACTTTTTGTCCTTGTCCACTCTGACCAAGGTTATGTAGTTAATGTGCTGCCATTGCAAACGTTCAGTAGGAACGACCTAGTGTGTCACATGGGCAAGGGAGGAATGACTTAACAAGTTACACATGCTGTTTGGCTGGGTAGGTTAGGGTTAATGTTGAAATACAGTCATTGAGCTTACTGTGTAGAGCTCCACTTAGACACAAAGAAATACCTGTGTCTTCATTCAATTACACTGCAGATTCATGCAGTGATTATCAACACATATTTCTAGAAGCCATTGTGTACTACCTTCATCGGAGGCAGAGTAGATAATTTACAGACAGACAGACAAACAGATGGACAGACGGACGGACGGCTGGCTGGCAGAGGGCTTCAATTTGGGTGTGAGGGTAGTGGAATTCCAGCCAGCTGTGCCTGCTATCACTGGTATCAGTGTCAGTGCAGCTGTGATGCTGAGCCTGGGAGGGGAGACTGACTCCTTGTCCAACCCTGACCCTCACCCTGCCTGTAGATGGGTGGGAATACACTGGGAGGGAGTGGTAGAGGAGAGGTCCTACTGTCACCTCTAAAGGGACACTAGACAGAAAGGAGATGATTTGGACACTACTCAGACTGTAGATGAGGTGAATAATAATAGTATGGTAATATTATGTTTACCATGGCCCACATTCATGTTGACTGAGAACATGGCTGACCATGTTGAAAGAGAAACACACATTCTTTGTAAAGTGAGTTGAGAGATCAGATCCCAGAGGCCCATTGTCCATAGACGTCCTCAGTCACAACCATATTAAATGTACTCGTGGGTGTACGGTCAAAGTCATATTGCCAAGGTTTGAGGGGCTTGGTCCATTCTATAAATTGTATTTCTATGGTCTGTAACTCCTTTACCTTCATAGATAAACTTGACATTCTCCTGGTGTGCAGAAGTGAAGCCCTCCTTGGGCTGGGGGTCCACCTGTAGAAGAGCTGCTGGGGTGTTGTGGTACTTCTTCCCATTCAGGCGGTTAAACACTATCTTGGGTGCAGGAGAGCTGCACAACAAAAAAAGATGGACTTAAACATTAAATACTTGTTGATTTATTTTAAGTCTACACACAATATACCTATAGACCTGTAGTAAATATGACATGATGAAATGTTCTCCAAATAGAGTTTCTTAGGCATGTTTGCTACTGTAGTTAAGGCGTCATAAATTACTCTGACTCTGCTCTCTCTCAATCATTCATTCACGACAAATGAATGAAAATGTATGCTTCACTCAGAGCAAGGACTAGCTAGATAGGAAGTCATCCACCTGAACCACATCGTTACCATACCTTCGAACACAGTACGGTTTCTATGGTGATAACGAAAGCCCACATGATAAGAATGCAGTATTTTTATTTTATTTAGTTGACCTTTATTTAACAGTATGGAGGATGCCATGATGGATATGTCGCAGATTGTGCTTCTCTCTACTCTACTCGATCAGGACCAAATTAGTGAAATATTGCTAAAGATATGATAAACGCCTTATTGTTGATGTTTATTTGAAACGGGTTATCTTGAAACTTAGTAAACATATGTGAGTAGACAGCAGAGAGCAGCTACCAAGCTAGCATGTTGCTCAGTAGCATGTTGCTCAGCTAGCATACACGTGTTGGGACTAGACAGTGACAACAAACGCTCGTCAGTGACCTTGCTTCCCACACACAAGGTCGTTTCACGCCCCTGTTCAATGACATAAAAGCAGGTGGCTGTGGTTTGGAAATGACCCACAACAGTGTGCCTTGTGATAGAATGTACCCCATGGATATTAGTTTTTATAGCTAGCTTGCTACTATTACGTGCCAATACAGGCGCTCGCGCTACAACAATGTTGTAAGTGCATTTCTGTGTGCATTTCTGAAACTTTAATGTTTCACGGGCTGCAGGTGAAGCTATGCCAAACATCATTACATTACAATAATAACAGTGACACTGCCATTATATGCTAATAACACTGTTAAACCTATGTACAATGCAATAATAGTACTTACTCTGGTATAGACCAAGGCGTTTGTTTGTGCTTGAAGTCATTTATTTTGTCAATCTGCTGCGTTTGACCTCATATTAAAAAAGGGAATAGATATCAACATTGCATTGAAAAGGAAAGCGATATAAACATGTTAAGTTAACTACTGAAAACACAATGTATGTTACTGCCTCTGAATGAAGGCCATTTAATGGATTGGCATCAACATTGGCACATGCGCAAATATACACCCGTGCCACACTGTAAATGTTAACATGTAACAAGGCATGTATCTAACCTCATAATTACAATGTATCATCACTTTGATGACAGTGTGAGCGAGATGTCACTGACATGTTGTTACAAAAGTGTCCGAATCGGTCTCCTAGAATCCCCCACACTCACCTGTTCGTCGCTGTGTAACAAGTTTGCTGGGACCTCTTGTAATTGTGTACATCATGTGCTAGCAAAATCCTAGTCAACTTCAGTATGGCACTTTGGAGTGTCCTATAGACTTCCCAGGCCGGTTATGTCAGAGGCAAATTGGGTATAGGCACAGTTTATAATTTATAAAATCTTTACAATACTTCCTCTCGTGTAATTTATCGACGCTTCCACGATTCAAAAAACAGGTCCGTGTTTTTCCTGTTACATTGGGCAAATTCCGTTTCAAGATTATCTCTGCATTTCAACTACTAGAATCTTCTGCGCTTCGAACGACTGGTGGAAACTTTTGGGATAATCTACCGCGCAACAACATAACCATGAATCAAGCTCCTCTTTTTCGGTATTTAATCATTCTAGTTGAAAACGTATCTCAAAACAAACCATTATAGATTGCTACGTTCTCCTGAGGCCCTGTGGCACGAGCTGATCGCCTTGCATCCAAGTGTGTGAAGAAGTCGGTAACTTTGGTCCTTGGGGCTGTCCGAGTCGGTACAATGTCAGATCTGATGAAACATGAGCTGTCATTGAGCTGCAAAGACACTCAACCAACGCGCATACATTTTGACATCGCAACACGCCTCCCTCCGTCTTTTTAAAGCGACAGTGACCAACTGACTGTATGGCAGAGGACAGGTCTGAAGATAGGGGTACAGCGTTGCCGCTGTCATCAACGTTGCTTTCAGATATGAACAAAACAAGAATAAGGTGTCCCCCCATCATGTTTACACAGTGACCATACAATACAATCACATATCCACTAGAATACTCACTATTCAGCACCAATCTGCATGTAGGGGATATTTATTTTTCCAATATTTACAGTGGGCCTGCAGTAGTCACAATAAATAACATGGTTTCATAAAGGATACATTGTACATCATGTTTTCATTGAGAAATCAAAGATACATGTCAACAAAGAGAGTTATATTTTGTACCATTGATATATCAGTGTCATATTGTTAATACAATATTAATGAATGTAGCATAATCTCTTACAGATTTGTATTAAGATGAACAATTCAACATGGCAAATTAGCAAATTGTCTGCATTTAGTGGTGTGATGATTGGTCCAAGAGAGTTCTGAGATTATGGTGCTATTGTTGGTGTAGTATAGTTGCCAAATTAGGGTTGACATTGTATGATCTTGTATGAGTGTTTGCAGTAAAAACTATTCTGGTTAAAAGGGGCAACCTGAACTAGAAAATGATCTGCTATGCAGCTATATTGGATGTGTACTGTCCTGTACATTCATACTCCATATTCCCTATGATAGTGAGGTCTGAGTCCTTGTACAACTACATGTTGTTAGGTAGTAGTCTAGAACTGTGTGTGTGTTGTGTGTCAGTCAGTAGTGAGGCTCACAGTCTTCCCTCAGGCTGTCAGTGATGTAGCTGATCTTCAGGACATCTTGGTAGTACTGTTTATCCACGGCCGTGTTGATGGTCCAGCCCACCACCTCCACCCCTCGCTCTGCCCAGTACTGGACATAGTCTCTGTAGAGAAGGATAGATGAGGGGAGTGGAGACCTGTTGGGTCAGTGGTCAGGGTATCATGTTTGTTTTAATACTTCAACAAACATCAATATATTATATGAATACAGACAGTATATGTTATCTGACAATAGGATACAACTGTCTCAATTTTGAACTTCCTCTGATATTAACACACAATGATGTGTGATTCAATCCATGGTCATGTTCATTAGGGCTACACTGTATGTAGCGAAACGTTTTGCAATTGAAAACAACAATGAGAGTTTCCTATTGAAAAAGTCCAGGTAGTGTCCCCAGTGTCAGAGTGTTTTATTCAATTTTCTCCCTAATGAACACAACCCGTGTAACAAACTCAGTAGGTCGAGTCACTGCTGTTAGTATTACTCACAGGGAGATGAAGTCCTTCTGCATGAGGATGGCTGAGACGCCACACAGGTTCCACAACAGGTGATGGTGGGCCCAGTCCAGCAGCACATCCAGAACTCCCAGCCAGTAGTTTGTCCACGCTGACAGGGAACGGGGTGTTCCATCGCCATAGCGACTGAGGCTCCAGGGCCGGTGGGTCAGGGCCGTGACCACCCCAGGGTCCGCCTGACGCATCTGGAGGAGTTGACCGATGAGGAAGTCAGAGGTGGTGTTATGGTTATGAGGACAGATAACAGTCTTGTTATAACACATCCATACAGTGTGTAACAAGCCTAGCCTGGACCCACACCTGTCGGACAATGGCTGTTTACAGGCCAAACATGACAATGACCATAGGAGTTGGCAAAACAGTACAAACAGACCTGGGACCAGACTGGTGCTAAACTGCACGCTATAAGAAAAACACCACTATAATGGAACAGAAGATGACTAAATGTGCACATAGATGTCTCAATTCATATTTACAGTTTAATTTGACGTTTTTGTGCATATATTTGGGCTATGTTGTGTGTTACTGAGTTGAAAGGTTGTTTTCGAACAAACATAAATGTCAAATGACCAGAGATGTTACAAAGTTTACCTTGTAGATAACTTTAGGTTGAAAGGAGCAGACAATGCTAGAGTTGTAGAGGACAGGGTGTTTGTGATACATCTCCCCTAGGGCTGCAGCTGCCTGGTGGAGAGGAGGGAACATATACAGTGGGGCAAAAAAGTATTTAGTCAGCCACCAATTGTGCAAGTTCTCCCACTTAAAAAGATGAGAGAGGCCTGTAATTTCCATCATAGATACAACGTCCACTATGACAGACAAAATGAGATTTTTTTTCTCCAGAAAATCACATTGTTGAATTTTTAATGAATTTATTTGCACATTTTGGTGGAAAATAAGTATTTGGTCAATAACAAAAGTTTATCTCAATACTTTGTTATACACCCTTTGTTGGCAATGACAGAGGTCAAACAATTTCTGTAAGTCTTCACAAGGTTTTCACACACTGTTGCTGGTATTTTGGCCCATTCCTCCATGCAGATCTCCTCTAGAGCAGTGATGTTTTGGGGCTGTTGCTGGGCAACACGGACTTTCAACTCCCTCCAAAGATTTTCTATGGGGTTGAGATCTGGATACTGGCTAGGCCACTCCGGGACCTTGAAATGCTTCTTACGAAGCCACTCCTTCGTGTGTTTGGGATCATTGTCATGCTGAAAGACCCAGCCACGTTTCATCTTCAATGCCCTTGCTGATGGAAGGAGGTTTTCACTCAAAATCTCACGATACATGGCCCCATTCATTCTTTCCTTTACACGGATCAGTCGTCCTGGTCCCTTTGCAGAAAAACAGCCCCAAAGCATGACGTTTCCACCCCCATGCGTCACAGTAGGTATGGTGTTCTTTGGATGCAACTCAGCATTCTTTGTCCTCCAAACACGTCGAGTTGAGTTTTTACCAAAAAGTTCCATTTTGGTTTCATCTGACCATATGACATTCTCCAATTTTATTCTGGAATCTCAAAATGCTCTCTAGCAAACTTCAGACGGGCCTGGACATGTACTGGCTTAAGCAGGGGGACACGTCTGGCACTGCAGGATTTGAGTCCCTGGCGGCGTAGTGTGTTACTGATGGTAGGCTTTGTTACTTTGGTCCCAGCTCTCTGCAGGTCATGCACTAGGTCCCCTCGTGTGGTTCTGGGATTTTTGCTCACCGTTCTTGTGATCATTTTGACCCCACGGGGTGAGATCTTGCATGGAGCCCCAGATCGAGGGAGATTATCAGTGGTCTTGTATGTCTTCCATTTCCTAATAATTGCCCCCACAGTTGATTTCTTCAAACCAAGCTGCTTACCTATTGCAGATTCAGTCTTCCCAGCCTGGTGCAGGTCTACAATTTTGTTTCTGGTGTCCTTTGACAGCTCTTTGGTCTTGGCCATAGTGGAGTTTGGAGTGTGACTGTTTGAGGTTGTGGACAGGTGTCTTTTATACTGATAACAAGTTCAAACAGGTGCCATTAATACAGGTAACGAGTGGAGGACAGAGGAGCCTCTTAAAGAAGAAGTTACAGGTCTGTGAGAGCCAGAAATCTTGCTTGTTTGTAGGTGACCAAATACTTATTTTCCACCATAATTTGCAAATAAATTCATTAAAAATCCTACAATGTCATTTTCTGGATTTTATTTCTCATTTTGTCTGTCATAGTTGAAGTGTACCTATGATGAAAATTACAGGCCTCTCTCATATTTTTAAGTGGGAGAACTTGCACAATTGGTGGCTGACTAAATACTTTTTTGCCCCACTGTACAGTACTGCCTGGTGGAGAGGAGGGAACATGTACAGTACTGCCTGGTGGAGAGAATGGAACATGTACAGTACTGCCTGGTGGAGAGGAGGGAACATGTCCAGTACTGCCTGGTGGAGAGGAGGGAACATGTACAGTACTTACTGTCAAACTACATGCAGTGTAACACAAATACATGTGGGCGGCAGGTGGCTTAGTAACCAAAAGGTCACTGGTTTGAATTCCCGAGTCGACAAGGTGACAAATCTGCCGATGTACCATTGAGCAAGGCACTTAGCCCTAATTTGTTCCAGGAACGCCGTACCACTATGGCTGACCCTGTAAAATAACACATTTCCCTGCGCTTATCCTTTGTGACAACATGATATATCAGGACTACTCAACTACTATTTGAGAAGATCCAGTCACACAAATGTCCCCTGTGGAAAAGGTCCAGATTGATGTTGTCTTTATTGGACCCAACCCCCCCCACCTCGCGACCTCAACGTTTCATACCCCTCTGTGGCAGAGGTCCGGATTGATATGGTCTTTATTGGACCCAACCCCCCCCCCGACCTCAACGTTTCACACCCCTCTTGTTAGCGAAATGAAAATATTGCAGTTTTAAAGCACATTTTCTGCACTTCTACACATTTTTCGATGTCACCTGAGTGAGTCAACAAAAATCTAAATGTGGGCCCCTGGAAGTAAAGGCTCCTGGGCACAATCTGGCCATGATAACTACAAGATCAAGATAGCCTAACTTACCTACCTAGCTAATGTGGGCTTGTTGATCAACTGGACATTTCTGAAAGGTTCTAAATAGCTCTCTCAGATCTGTCAGTGAAGGACATAACAAGAGGAAAACTAGCCATGCGCCACGTTTCTAAATGGCACCTTGTGTGTTCTAATATTATAATATAATCTAACTTTCAACTGAAAGCCAGAGTGTGTTGACCCCATTGTGGGTTCAGATCTGGACCACGTCCGCCTGTTGAGTATGGCTGTGATATATGATGATCTTATGGTCAGCAAGTGGCATCTTATTTAAGGCCCAATGGAGTGAAAATTCAGTTTTTTCCTGTGTTTTATCATATTGTTCAACATCTGATGGAACTAACACTGTAAAAGTGTAATCAAATGTGATCAGAGTTTTTTCCTGATAGTTGCTGGTTGAAAATACAATCTACACAAGACCTTCTAATCAGCAGGTTTGCATGGGCGGGAGTTTCGCCTTTCCATGGTGACGACATCATGCGGTACTGGACTAAAAAAGATCAATGGAGAATCTCTATTCAAAATCATTTTTATTCCAGGATTAGGCTTAATCTGTATCCGGGAAACTGCTCCAAGACTATTTAATTGTATTTTTGACTGCTTTGGTCCTCCATATATAATGAGGTCTGTAGGGGACTTTGGCAAATGTAACGCTTACAAAACTGTCAATATGGGGAAGGTGGAAGTATAGTGAGTCACATTGTAAGGGGGGTTGAATTCCTCTCAGACCTACTGTCTGGGGCAGCTGTGAGATTCTTTATAACCAATCTCTATAGTAGGGATTCCTATGTTACTACCTTAAACAGCTGGGTTTTTAACCGGCCTTAATCTCCCTATACACTCAGTTTACTACCATTTGACCTTACAGTGATGTGGTTGTCATTCAAAGTGCTGCTGGAGTGTGTATATGGGCGTTTCCCCAACCCTGGTCCCTCAGTACCCCCAACAATACACCTTCCCCTTGTATCCCTGGACAAACACACCTCATTCAACTCATTGAGGGCTTGATGATTAGTTGACAAGTTGAATCAGATGTGCTTGTCCAGGCTTACAATAAACATGTATACTGTTGGGGGTACTGGAGGACCAGGGTTGGGAAAACCTGGTGTGTACTGTAGTGAAGCCCTAAGTCCTAAAGCTTTATAACAAGGCTTCTACCTGCCTAGAGAGGCCCTGTCCAGAAACAACCCCTATAGCCTACCCACTAGACACCTGGAAAGAACTGAGGAGTGGAAGTGTAAGCAATATGCTACACAATCAGAAGACAAGATGGAGACATCACCATATTGCTTAAACCTTTATCCAATCCCCTCAGATCTCCAGTTGTATCTAGGAAGTAGGGGCTGTTCCAAGACAGGGACAATACCTTATCAGGTTGATCTTTGACATCAAAGAAGATGGTCAGCTGGTGGTTGATGCATTCCTCCACTGCCTCCTGAAGCGTTGGCACCCTCTCCCCCTTGAACTTCTCCCTGGAGACACACAAAGGCCAGCGGGGACACACAAACGTTTGTACTGCTGCTATATTTGAGACACCACCAATATATATCTGGCCTTGTACCATTCTATATCAATAGGTCTATATCTGGCCTCGTACCATTCTATAACAATAGGTCTATATCTGGCCCTGTACCATTCTATATCAATAGGTCTATATCTGGCCCTGTACCATTCTATATCAATAGGTCTATATCTGGCCTCGTACCATTCTATATCAATAGGTCTATATCTGGCCTCATACCATTCTATATCAATAGGTCTATATCTGGCCTCGTACCATTCTATATCAATAGGTCTATATCTGGCCTCGTACCATTCTATATAAATAGGTCTATATCTGGCCTCGTACCATTCTATATCAATAGGTCTATATCTGGCCTCGTACCATTCTATATCAATAGGTCTATATCTGGCCTCATACCATTCTATATCAATAGGTCTATATCTGGCCTCATACCATTCTATATCAATAGGTCTATATCTGGCCTCGTACCATTCTATATCAATAGGTCTATATCTGGCCTCATACCATTCTATATCAATAGGTCTATATCTGGCCTCGTACCATTCTATATCAATAGGTTTATATCTGGCCTCATACCATTCTATATCAATAGGTCTATATCTGGCCTCGTACCATTCACAGTTTACACTCCCCATTAGTGTATTTTCAGTCATCCTGACTCTGTCCTGCTTGAAGTCCAACTGAACTCACCGATCACACATGGGGCCATGTTTACTAAGCGTTTGCACCAGGTACCGACCCTATCAGTGTTTCCTGGCAGAAGCACTAACTTCTGTTCTTTTTAGATCTGCTAACACTGAAGGCGTAACATTCAGGTCAGGGTCATGTTCATTAGGGTATACAACTGAAAATGTTTTGCAACAGCAAACAAAAACAAGCATTTGTTATTGATCCCTCCCTGTTTCAGTCCATTTCCTGCCTAATGAATATGACCCAGGAGTTCAATGCTTTTGGACCAGGCCCTAACCTCCCCTCCCCTGCCAAGCCCACCCGAGCCTGTGTTTGCCCGTGGCGTCCAGCGTCCTGAGCTCTGCCAGACGCAGCGTGCCCACCGCTCCCGTCCCGTTGGTGGTGCGGTCCACCGTCTCATCGTGCATCAGCACTGCCTCTCCATCTGCAGTGAAGCCCAAGTCCAGCTCCACCCCTGTGGCTCCATTCCTGCTGGCCTAGAGGACAGGAGAGGAGGATGAAGCAGGGGGAGGAGGAAGGGATGAAGAGGTGTGTGGAGAAAGACGGGAGAGATATAGATCTGAAATGGATAGATAGAGTAGGGGAGACGGAGCAGCAGGCTATTAAACCAACTGGGATTGTACTGATCTAGTAGGCCTAGATATTAGCCAAAATATGTTTCAAATTAAAGAGTAGATACAACAATAATGTTCCAGACACTCTAAACTATAACTAACCATGGCAAAATAAGTTAACAGGTTCTCCCTCTGCATGGATTTTGGGCAACATTTAGAGAACCCCCTGATAATATGAAACAATGTCTCAGTACAGACAAGGGACGTCATATGCCTTTCATCGGCCTCTGCTCACTTCACCTGCTGCCCCTAAATCCCATCATTATAGCCTAGGAAGCCTACTCATCATTTTATTTGCAGCTACAGCATTAAGTAGCTCAGACAGGGTAGATAACTGATACTTTGTCCTTGATTCACCTCTCGGATCGCTGCAATGGTGTTCTCCGGAGCATCGTGTCCCCCTGCCCGGTGCGCAACCACGGGGACGCCGGCGCTCGCAAGGCCAGTGGGCCGCAGCACCTGACTTGCCTGGTCAGCTGGCACTTGTGGGAACCGGAACATCACGATAAAGACGTAAATGGATGCGGTGACGGCCGATGCTCCAATCGCGCTCCTGGTCCCGAATAGAACCAGCAGAAATACCGCTGAGAAATAAACTTCGTCTCCAATTTGTAACATCGTTTAGAAGCGTTGATTAAAATGTCTCCAATGATAAAATCAATACACTGTCACTGTTCTCAATCCTCATTTATTTGATCGATCTACTTGATCACCGAATGATAGTTCCTTGCTGGTGTGAGATTCCAAGTTGAGACCGAGATGCGTGCGCTTAGGTAACTAACTACCAGACACAGCAAAAAAAACTAAGAGTTCAATTACGCATAATTCCAGACACAGCCGACTCACTGCTCCAGCTTCACAAAATAAAAACACACCATATTATATTGCGATGGGATGTTGCAGAATCCGAGATTTGAAAGGAGAGAGCATCAGTCGGTTTCTAGTTCATAGTACACACCGATCTAGAGGTCGTTGCTATGGAGCAGAGACGAGAGAGAGGTACCACGCTCACACTGTACTCGAGATAGCTGCAGTCTGAGCCATAGAAATACAATAGAATAGAATGACAGAAATATATGATATTTCTATGGCTAGAGCCATAGTGGAGAGTTTCTGACTGTGGCTATGCACTCATCTATAGATACTGAACATTACACACCACCCTGTTCACATAAATGGTTCACTCCTACAGATGAGTCATGTGGCCGTGGTATATAAACAGTGGCGACCAGTTTATTCAGGGTAGGTGACATTTTTAGCACACCCCCCCCCCCCTAAAAAATACATATATATTTCTAAATAAATACAGTTTTGCATGTTATTTTAGCGTTAATACTTGTCACATATCAGTTTGCAAACAATGTAAAATATATATATATATATCATTCAGTTAATAAAGCCGCATACACACATGGTCTCTTTTTTGTTTTGTTGAGTAAGGCAGCTCCAAATTGCAGGTTTCAGCCTAGCTCAGTGCTTTCTGTGGCGGTGAGGTGAGCCAGCAGAAAATAGGAGCATTGCGCTGTGATTGGCTCAGTGTTCTGTCACTCATGAAGTATAACATCCTTAGGAAGGGTAGACATCCAACATTTCAGCCCTTTGGGTCCTGCCATATAGTTGTATTACAAGTGCCCTTCAAAGAAGGCTCAAGGTCATTGGACACAGATACAATTATTTAAAATGATGTCTTATGTACAGTAGCTTTGATTGGACTGATCATGTCAACATCATACTTTCAAAGTCTTAGCTAGCAGTCAACATCATCATGAATCAAGTCGACAATCTACTGGCAAATCCTTTTTAATCCTTGTCATATGAAGGGAAATTATAGATAAAACGTATCGGTGTTCATCGGCCATAAAGATTACACAACAAATTGGAAATCCCAAATTCAACAATGACTCGTTTGGAAGGAATCAGTGGCTAACTGCAAGCACTGCAAAGAAACCACGAACGTTAGCCAGCTATTCAATGGAGTGGTTTTTCAGAGTTCCCACCATAAATCCAGAGAATGCCAGACTTTGATGACAAAATGTGCCCACAAAGGGCCGCTGCGCCACCTTCACAAGATGAGTCCAAACATGTCTTGTATGTTGCTGCATTAATGATGTAATATGCAAGATAAATAGTATTACTTTCTTAGCTACAGTATACATACATGCATGTTGTGTAGTAAGCTGTTAGTAGCCCGTGTGCCTCACCCTAATAATTGTCTATTTTCACCAAAGCGGTTTTGTAAACACATCGTTTGTGGCCGCACATGCAAATTCAGCACACACAACATTCTATAATAGAAGTGTGTTATTTGACGTGTCAAAGTAAAAGCTAATTTAACGTGTCAAATAGAGTTATATGATGTGTTTTTTTACACGCAAATAACCATACGGGCATTCATTGTGCCTCACCCTAATAATTTGGTCTATTTTCACCTCTTATTTTCGCCTACAGTTCTAACCTGGTGATGCACATAACCTGTTTTTAGAAACATTTAATCATTGAATATTGTCAGAGCTTTCATTGTCTGTTTATATGCCCCCTTTATTTATCCTACGGTTCTGACTTGTTGTACAGGGAGAACACTGTAAGAACGGCCCATGTTCTGAATTCTGTCTTTGTACATTTCAAATGTGCTGAACAAATAGTTATATTGACTACGTCCGTCGTCGCTCGCTCATTAATGTCTTAATCTAAATTATGGATTGCCTCTTATCTGCTTGTCGTCCCCTTATGCCATAGTTTGTACATCTCAATTGTCATTAGAAACCCCATTTGTTTAAGCAAGTCAGCCATATCAGTTATGTATTTAATTTTTTTAATTAAAGGCAGTAAATGAGACTGAATGAGCTGTTTCGCTGCCAGACAAGGATCCGCTGAAAGCCAGGTGTAGCAGTGTTAAGGTGTTGGGACTCTGCTGTTGGGACAGCTTTATGTAGGCCCTAACAGTTTGTGGGCACCGTGTGTCACCGTTATTGTCATGTACTGTCATGTTGTGTCTTGTCTCTGTCCTTTCCCTTCACCCTGTCTCCCTCTGCTGGTCGTTGTTAGGTTACCTTTTCTCCCCCGCTTTCCACCAGCTGTTCCTTGTCTCCTCTGACTACCCATTCACCCCGTTTCCCACCTGTTCCCTTTTTCCCTCTGATTAGGTCCCTATATCTCTCTCTGTTTCTGTTCCTGTCCTTGTCGGATTCTTGTTTGTTGTGTTTCATGCCTGAGCCAGACTATCGTCATGTTTGCTGTAACCTTGTCCTGTCCTGTCCGAATCTGCCGGTCTATCTGAGCCTACCTATGTTTGGTTATTAAAGAAGCTCTGTTTAAGTTAGTTCGCTTTTGGGTCCTCATTCACTCACCGTAACAGAAGAATCCGACCAAGAATGGACCCAGCGACTTCGGATCCTCTCCACTCAGCCGTCGGGATCCAGGGAGCGATGCTAGGCAGACACGAGCAGGAAGTGTCTGCTGCTCGACATGCCGTTGAGACCCTGGCCACCCAAGTCTCCAACCTCACAGAACAGGTTCACCATCTCCGCCTCGATCCACCGGCCACTTCCAGGGCTTTCGAATCTCCGGAGCCCAGAATCAATAACCCGCCGTGTTACTCTGGGGAGCCCACTGAATGCCGCTCGTTCCTCACCCAGTGTGATATTGTGTTTTCTCTCCAGCCCAACACTTACTCCAGGAGCACTGCTCGTGTCGCCTACGTCATATCTCTCCTTATTGGACGGGCTCGTGAGTGGGGCACGGCAATCTGGGAGGCAAGGGCTGAGTGTACTAACCAGTATCAGGACTTTAAGGAGGAGATGATACGGGTTTTTGATCGATCTGTTTTTGGGGAGGAGGCTTCCAGGGCCCTGTCTTCCCTATGTCAAGGCAATCGATCCATAACAGACTACTCTATTGAGTTTCGCACTCTTGCTGTCTCCAGTGGCTGGAACGAGCCGGCCTTGCTCGCTCGTCTTCTGGAGGGTCTCCGCGCAGAGGTAAAGGATGAGATTCTCTCCCGGGAGGTTCCTTCCAGCGTGGATTCCTTGATTGAACTCGCTATTCGCATTGAGCGACGGGTTGATCTTCGTCAACGAGCTCGTGGAAAGGAGCTCGCGCTCTCCGTCGCCCCCCTCTCCGCATCACTACCATCTTCCTCTGCTGGCTCGGGTGCTGAGCCCATGCAGCTGGGAGGTATCCGCATCTCGACTAAGGAGAGGGAACGGAGAATCACCAACCGCCTCTGTCTCTATTGCGGTTCCGCTGGTCATTTTGTCACTTCATGTCCAGTAAAAGGCCAGAGCTCGTCAGTAAGCGGAGGGCTACTGGTGAGCGCTACTACTCCTGTCTCTCCTTCAAGATCCTGCACTACCTTGTCGGTCCATCTACGCTGGACCGGTTCGTCAGCTTCCTGCAGTGCCTTAATAGACTCTGGGGCGGAGGGCTGTTTTATGGACGAGACCTGGGCTCGGGAACATGACATTCCTCTCAGACAGTTAAAGGAGCCCACGGCCTTGTTCGCCCTGGATGGTAGTCCTCTCCCCAGGATTCAGCGTGAGACGCTACCTTTAACCCTCACTGTTTCTGGTAATCATAGTGAAACCATTTCTTTTTTAATTTTTCGTTCACCTTTTACACCTGTTGTTTTGGGCCATCCCTGGCTAGTTTGTCATAATCCTTCCATTAATTGGTCTAGTAATTCTATCCTCTCCTGGAACGTCTCTTGTCATGTGAAATGTTTAATGTCTGCTATCCCTCCTGTTTCCTCTGTCTCTTCTTCACAGGAGGAGCCTGGTGATTTGACAGGGGTGCCGGAGGAATATCACGATCTGCGCACGGTGTTCAGTCGGTCCAGGGCCACCTCTCTTCCTCCACACCGGTCGTATGATTGTAGTATTGATCTCCTTCCGGGAACCACCCCCCCCCGGGGTAGACTATACTCTCTGTCGGCTCCCGAACGTAAGGCTCTCGAAGATTATTTGTCTGTAGCTCTTGACGCCGGTACCATAGTCCCCTCCTCCTCTCCCGCCGGAGCGGGGTTTTTTTTTGTCAAGAAGAAGGACGGGTCTCTGCGCCCCTGCATAGATTATCGAGGGCTGAATGACATAACAGTGAAGAATCGTTATCCGCTTCCTCTTATGTCTTCAGCCTTCGAGATCCTGCAGGGAGCCAGGTTTTTCACTAAGTTGGACCTTCGTAACGCTTACCATCTCGTGCGCATCAGGGAGGGGGACGAGTGGAAGACGGCGTTTAACACTCCGTTAGGGCACTTTGAATACCGGGTTCTTCCTTTCGGCCTCGCTAACGCTCCAGCTGTCTTTCAGGCATTAGTCAATGATGTCCTGAGAGACATGCTGAACATCTTTGTTTTCGTTTACCTTGACGATATCCTGATTTTTTCACCGTCACTCCAGATTCATGTTCAGCACGTTCGACGTGTCCTCCAGCGCCTTTTAGAGAATTGTCTTTTTGTGAAGGCTGAGAAGTGCACTTTTCATGCCTCCTCCGTCACATTTCTCGGTTCTGTTATTTCCGCTGAAGGCATTAAGATGGATCCCGCTAAGGTCCAAGCTGTCATTGATTGGCCCGTCCCTAAGTCACGCGTCGAGCTGCAGCGCTTTCTCGGCTTCGCGAACTTCTATCGTCGTTTCATCCGTAATTTCGGTCAGGTGGCAGCTCCTCTCACAGCCCTTACTTCTGTCAAGACGTGCTTTAAGTGGTCCGTTTCCGCCCAGGGAGCTTTTGATCTCCTCAAGAATCGTTTTACATCCGCTCCTATCCTTGTTACACCTGACGTCTCTAGACAGTTCGTTGTCGAGGTTGACGCGTCAGAGGTGGGCGTGGGAGCCATCCTTTCTCAGCGCTCCCTCTCTGACGACAAGGTCCACCCATGCGCGTATTTTTCTCATCGCCTGTCGCCGTCGGAACGTAACTATGATGTGGGTAACCGCGAACTGCTCGCCATCCGGTTAGCCCTAGGCGAATGGCGACAGTGGTTGGAGGGGGCGACCGTTCCTTTTGTCGTTTGGACTGACCATAGGAACCTTGAGTACATCCGTTCTGCCAAACGACTTAATGCGCGTCAGGCGCGTTGGGCGCTGTTTTTCGCTCGTTTCGAGTTCGTGATTTCTTATCGTCCGGGCTCTAAGAACACCAAGCCTGATGCTTTGTCTCGTCTCTTCAGTTCTTCAGTAGCCTCCACTGACCCCGAGGGGATTCTCCCTGAGGGGCGTGTTGTCGGGTTGACTGTCTGGGGAATTGAGAGGCAGGTAAAACAAGCGCTCACTCACACTCCGTCGCCGCGCGCTTGTCCTAGGAACCTTCTTTTCGTTCCCGTTCCTACTCGTCTGGCCGTTCTTCAGTGGGCTCACTCTGCCAAGTTAGCCGGCCACCCTGGCGTTCGGGGTACGCTTGCTTCCATTCGCCAGCGTTTTTGGTGGCCCACCCGGGAGCATGACACGCGTCGTTTCGTGGCTGCTTGTTCGGTCTGCGCGCAGACTAAGTCCGGTAACTCTCCTCCTGCCGGCCGTCTCAGGCCGCTTCCTATTCCCTCTCGACCGTGGTCTCACATCGCCTTAGATTTTGTCACCGGACTGCCTTCGTCAGCGGGGAAGACTGTTATTCTTACGGTTGTCGATAGGTTCTCTAAGGCGGCTCATTTCATTCCCCTTGCTAAGCTTCCTTCTGCTAAAGAGACGGCACAAATCATCATCGAGAATGTTTTCAGAATTCATGGCCTTCCGTCAGACGTCGTTTCGGACAGAGGTCCGCAATTCACGTCTCAATTTTGGAGGGAGTTTTGCCGTTTGATTGGGGCTTCCGTCAGTCTCTCTTCCGGCTTTCACCCCCAGTCTAACGGTCAAGCAGAACGGGCCAATCAGACTATTGGTCGCATCTTACGCAGTCTTTCTTTTCGTAACCCTGCGTCTTGGTCAGAACAGCTCCCCTGGGCAGAATACGCCCACAACTCGCTTCCTTCGTCTGCGACCGGGCTATCTCCTTTTCAGAGTAGCCTCGGGTACCAGCCTCCGCTGTTCTCATCTCAGTTCGCCGAGTCCAGCGTCCCCTCCGCTCAGGCTTTTGTCCAACGTTGCGAGCGCACCTGGAAGAGGGTCAGGTCTGCACTTTGCCGTTATAGGACGCAGACTGTGAGGGCTGCTAATAAGCGTAGAACTAAGAGTCCTAGATATTGTCGCGGTCAGAGAGTTTGGCTCTCCACTCAGAACCTTCCCCTTAAGACGGCTTCTCGCAAGTTGACCCCGCGGTTCATTGGTCCGTTCCGTATTTCTCGGGTCATTAATCCTGTCGCAGTTCGACTTCTTCTTCCGCGATACCTTCGTCGCGTCCACCCGGTCTTCCATGTCTCCTGCATCAAGCCCGTCCTTCGCGCCCCCGCTCGTCTTCCCCCCCCCCCCCCCCATCCTTGTCGAGGGCGCACCCATCTACAGGGTCCGTAGAATTTTGGACATGCGTCCTCGGGGCCGTGGTCACCAGTACCTCGTAGATTGGGAGGGGTACGGTCCTGAGGAGAGGAGTTGGGTTCCCTCTCGGGACGTGCTGGACCGTGCGCTGATCGAGGATTTCCTCCGTTGCCGCCAGGTTTCCTCCTCGAGTGCGCCAGGAGGCGCTCGGTGAGTGGGGGGGTACTGTCATGTACTGTCATGTTGTGTCTTGTCTCTGTCCTTTCCCTTCACCCTGTCTCCCTCTGCTGGTCGTTGTTAGGTTACCTTTTCTCCCCCGCTTTCCACCAGCTGTTCCTTGTCTCCTCTGACTACCCATTCACCCCGTTTCCCACCTGTTCCCTTTTTCCCTCTGATTAGGTCCCTATATCTCTCTCTGTTTCTGTTCCTGTCCTTGTCGGATTCTTGTTTGTTGTGTTTCATGCCTGAGCCAGACTATCGTCATGTTTGCTGTAACCTTGTCCTGTCCTGTCCGAATCTGCCGGTCTATCTGAGCCTACCTATGTTTGGTTATTAAAGAAGCTCTGTTTAAGTTAGTTCGCTTTTGGGTCCTCATTCACTCACCGTAACAGTTATAGTGTAATTCATGTATTGTTTAGTGTTGTATGTGTAGTGGCTTTGCTGGCATGCATCACACTTTCTTTTTTTTTTGCCCCACCAAGATTTACATGCTAAAACTGCCACTGTATATAAAGCAGGCAGACAGGCATTGAGGCATTCAGTTACTGTTTGATTGAACTTTAGAATGGGCAAAACAAGTGACTTTGAGCGTGGTTTGCCAGGCACGCCAATTCCAGCATCTCAGAAACGTCGGGCCTCCTGGGATTTTCACGCATGACAGTCTAGGGTTTACCGGAGAATGGTGTGAAAAAACTAAAATACATCTAGTCAGCAGCAGTCCTGAAGGAAAAAACAGCTTGTTTTTGAGAGTTCGAAGGAGAATGTCAAGAATCGCTCAAGCTAACAGGCGGGCCACAACAGGCAAATAATTCCGCAGTACAACAGTTGTGTGCAGAACGGCATCTCAGAACGCACAACTCGTCAGTCCTTGTCACGGATGGGCTATTACAGCAGACAACCACACCGGGTTCCACTCCTATCAGCTAAAAACATGAAGAAACGGCTCCAGTGGGCACGCGATCACCAACACTGGACAATTGAGGAGTGGAAAAACATTGCCTGGTCGACAAACCCCGGTTACTGTTGCATCATGCTGACGACAGAGTCAGGATTTGGCGTAAGCAGCATGAGTCCATGGCGGTACAGGCTGGTGGCAGTGGTGTAATGGTGTGGGGAATGTTTTCCTGGCACATGTTAGGTACCTTGATACCAATTGAGCAATGTTTCCATTCCCCAAAGAATTCCTGCTGTTCTGTAAGCAAAGGGGTGTCTGACCCGGTACTAGATGGATGTACCTAATAAACTGGCCACTGAGTATATGTCACAGATAAAAGGTTTTTAGAACCCTGCATGACAACGTGAAAGCCCTCCCCAGTATGCCATTTGGAACACTAGTGTGACCACACATTACAAAAGAAAGCAAACCACAGTGCACTTAGTGAAAATGTATTATATTTATCAAAGATAAACAGTCAATTCAGTCTAGAAATCAAGGCACAACAGAATGAAATATCAACAATCAACATTGAGAAACCAATTAAAAAGCATAGTAACGAACAAACAAAATCACAGAGTACAACCATGTGTTCTGGGGTAGATTTGAAAAAGGGTAACAGTTTTGAGCTCTAAGAGAACCTCAGCAGTTGGACAATATTCTTGTTGTACAGGGTAAAACAAATAGATACCTGCCTTAGAGCTGTTAGATACATAGATACAATGTGTCAAGTCATGTCTCGGGATGCCCATATCATTGCATCACTCTCTTAGTGACAGCTGTGTGTGTGTGTGTGTGTGTGTATATACTGTGTGTGTGTGTGTGAGAGAGAGTCCATGGCGGACATGACCATTTGTGAGAGTTGCAGTTCCAGGTTTACTTTTCTTGGTATGCCATAGAAATATAATCTATATGATGTCTAGATTACATACAGATATAGGATCTTCATTTGACCAGTATTGTCACATCAGTAGATCTTTCCAGTACTATGCATCTCTACACTGTATCCTTGCGTAGAGAGTGGATGTGCTGGAGCAGTTGGTCACAGTAGACAGGGGTGCGCTGTTTGTCCCTCACGGCTTCCACTTCCTGCTTAAGGAGGGCTGGGTGGACGCCACTGCCGGTCTTCAGGACCTCTGGACACACAGACAGACATGAGACAGTCAGGGGTTAAGTGGAAATGGACACACACAAATAAGTAACAGTAGATTATCTCACACACACACACACACACACACACACACACACACACACACACGTCGACTACCTTGAGGAACTCCACACAAATGAATTCAACACAATAACAAAGTCAAGATATTGGGGTGGATTATTGTCACTGGCTGCAATCATTCATTGGAAATGAATAATTTGATTCAATGTAATTGTATTTATGAGGACTGACAGTGAAGAAACCACCAGAGAATATTTGCAACTATACATTGATTTTAATAGTAATTTTTGGCAGCATTTCTGTACTTGTTACTTTTGTACACAATACCGTTCTCAGTCTGAGTGATTGACAAGGGAGATGTCCAATGGAGCAGAGTTATCCCAATCAATATTACCACCGGGGTTGAAGAAGGCAGAGTTATCACAATCAATATTACCACCGGGGTTGAAGAAGGCAGAGTTATCCCAATCAATATTACCACCGGGGTTGAAGAAGGCAGAGTTATCCCAATCAATATTACCACCGGGGTTTTGTCAGTGAAGTCACATCCAGTGAAACAGAAGATAAGACCTGTTCTCCACATTGAAAAATGAGACCTTGCCCTCCTCATAATCAACAAACACCCTCACCTTCTTGGGCTTCTCTCTCGGGTGGAGGCAGATCGAAGGTGATGTAGAGACCTGGTACCCAATGTAATGCAGACCCAAAACCCAAAACCCATTATCCAGTTCAGTAACAACATATTGTTCCTGTTGATGGACTGCCTGGCCAATCCCATCCACCAAAATTGTTGCAACCCCTATTACTAGCCTATTCAACCTCTCTTTTGTATCGCCTGAGATCCCCAAAGATTGGAAAGCTGCCGCGGTCATCCCCCTCTTCAAAGCGGGTGAGACTCTAGACCCAAACTGTTATAGGCCTATATCCATCCTGCCCTGCCTTTCTAAAATCCACGAAAGCCAAGTCAACAAACAGATCAGCGACCATTTCGAATCGCACCGTACCTTCTCCACTATGCAATCTGGTTTCCGAGCTGGTCATGGGTGCACCTCAGCCACGCTCAAGGTCCTAAATGATATCATAACCGCCATCGATAAAAGACAGTACTGTGCAGCCGTCTTCATCGTCCTGGCCAAGGCTTTCGACTCTGTCAATCACCGTATTCTTATCACACAGTATATGAGTCCATTCCATATGTTAATGAAGTTACTTCCCTCAGGTTATCGGCCACCATTATCTTTCAGTTCAGGCTTCCTGCTTGTTCATGCCTAATAACGCCTGTATCCGCTCTTGATTAGATTACAATGGTGGCAGGACCCTCTCGTGTCCTAAAATTAATATATATGTCTATCTTACCCTAAGCACTTATGTCTGTTTAATCTTTGGTTTCCTGTCCGCTTTCTGTTTGTGGTCTAATGTACACCTTTGCTCTACAGTATTATGTTTGTCCCTATATGTACCGTTTGCTCCCACATTTCTCAAATGACTGCCTCGCCTGGTTCACTGACTACTTGTCAGATAGAGTTCAGTGTGTCTAATCGGAGGGCCTGTTGTCCGGATCTCTGGCAGTCTCTATGGGGGTGCCACAGGGTTAATTTCTCGGGCCGACTCTTTTCTCTGTATATATGAATGAAGTCGCTCTTGCTGCTGGTGATTCTCTGATCCACCTCTACACAGACGACACCATTCTGTATACTTCTGGCCCCTCTTTGGACACTGTGCTAACAAACCTCCAAACGAGCTTCAACGCCATACAACACTCCTTCCGTGGCCTCCAACTGCTTTAAATACTAGTAAAACTAAGTGCATGTTCTTCAACCGATCGCTGCCCGCACCCTCCTGCCCGACTAGCATCACTACACTGGACGGTTCTGACTTACAATATGTGAACAACTACAAATACCTAGGTGTCTGGTCAGACTGTAAACTCTCCTTCCAGACTCACATTAAGCATCTCCAATCCAAAATTAAATCTAAAATCAGCTGCCTATTTCTACAAAGCCTCCTTCACTCATGTCGCCAAACTCACCCTTGTAAAACTGACTATCCTACCGATCCTTGACTTCGGCGATGTAATTTACAAAATAGCCTCCAACACTCTACTCAGCAAACTGGATGAGGTCGATCACAGTGCCATTCATTTTGTCACCAAAGCACCATATACTACCCATCACTGTGACCTGTATGCTCTCGTTGGCTGGCACTCACTACATATTTGTTGCCAAACCCACTGGCTCCAGGTCATCTATAAGTCTTTGCTAGGTAAAGCCCCACCTTATCTCAGCTCACTGGTCACCATAGTAGCACCCACCTGTAGCACGCGCTCCAGCAGGTATATCTCACTGGTCATCCCCAAAGCCAATTCCTCTTTGGCCTCCTTTCCTTCCAGTTCTCTGCTGCCAATGACTGGAACGAATTGCAAAAATCACTGAAGCTGGAATCTTATATCTCCCTCACTAACTTTAAGCAGCAGCTCACAGATCACTGCACCTGTACACAGCCAATCTGTAAATAGCACAACTGACTACCTCATCCCCATATTATTACTTGCTCTTTTGCACCCCAGTATTTCTACTTGCACATCGTCATCTGCACATCTATCACTCCAGTGTTAATGCTAAATTGTAATTATTTCCCCTCTATGGCCTATTTATTGCCTACCTCCCTACTCTTCTACAATTGCACACACTGTACATAGTTTCTATTGTGTTATTGACTGTACGTTTGTTTATGTGTAACTCTGTGTTGTTGTTTGTGTCGCACTGCTTTGCTTTATCTTGGCCAGGTCGCAGTTGTAAATGAGAACTTGTTCTCAACTAGCCTACCTGGTTAAATAAAGGTAAAATAAAGAGTGAATAGTCCCGACAAAAAGAGCACTTCACGTTCACCACCAGATGGGGGTGTTGTACCACAGTGACATCCACTCCAACAGGACAGATACCACTGGTATTTGATGGTAATAAAGATGCTATGGAATTACTTGAAGTAGAGCCAACAGTAAGTGTTGAGGAAACCGCATGGCGTAACTGAAGCTGTACAGTGTTGATACTCCTGTCAGTTGGGATGAGTTAGTTCACGTCAAGTCAGCATTCGATA
Source organism: Oncorhynchus clarkii lewisi (assembly GCF_045791955.1). Classification (NCBI taxonomy): domain Eukaryota; kingdom Metazoa; phylum Chordata; class Actinopteri; order Salmoniformes; family Salmonidae; genus Oncorhynchus; species Oncorhynchus clarkii. Next base: position 110,801 of record NW_027260877.1, read on the forward strand.
CACCTCGGAATCCGCTTTGTTCCTCAAGTGGTGACCAAGGGGGATTTTTGCGACTTGTGTGTATAAATAGTGTTTTTTTCTTTCTCTGAGCTCTTTTGAACAAAGGAGAACAATGATGACTTGTGATGAGAGGGGATCCGGTGATTCCCCTGAACGTGTGCCAACCACGGGGTGTGTGTGTGTGTGTGTGGAGCAGCAGCCGCGCTGCCAGGGCTGTGGGATTATGGGAGGAAGGAATTATGGGAACAGGGAAAGAGGGATGAGAGAGGGGGAGAGCGGGAGGAGTGGCAGTACTGTCCATCATACTGTCAGAGGAGCAGCAGACATCAAGCTCTTGGGAGATGACTTTGAAATTCAAGAACCATATAAGAATGGGATCAAAAATAAAAGAATAGAAGCAGGAAAGAAAGGAAGAAAGAGAGACGGAAGGAGGAAAAAAGCTTCAAACACAGACATGAGACAAAGAATGTCTCCAGATTTGTGGGGAGGATTGTGGTTATGGGTACGGGGGTACGACACAGCTATCAGTCAGCACTGGGTGAGCTCATCCACACACACGTTTACAGCAGAGCAGCGCACATGTGCATGCATATCACACACACAGAGGCACCGCTAACCTCCCTACTGCCTGTATCAATCGACCAGGGTTGGGGTCAATTCCATTTCATTTTTTTCTGAGGGACACTGCAATTGGAATTTAAACTCACCCCTTGAACTGACTGAATTGACATGGAATTGACCCCAAAACCTGTTATCAACCCCAACCCTCTACACCAAATCCCTGTACCCTCACACCCAGGATAGGCAGCCCTTAGCGGGATAATGTGAGCCTCCATCCCCCCCTGTACCCAGGAGAACAACCCCCTAATCACAACCACATGGAGACCCCTCTCCCTCATCTTTCCACACAGCCACTCCATGTTATCCCCCTCTCTTTCATCTCTCTCATCCCTCTTTCACCCCTTTCCTCCCTGTCTCTTCCCCCTCCCATGCCTGGTGTTTTCCGACAGGGTTTGACGGTTCTGTGGTTTCATGGCTATTTGTGTGTGTGTACATGTGTGCATGAGTATCTGTCTTTGTGTGTGTGTGTGTGTGTGTGCGTGCGAGCAATGTGCATACGTGTGTGTGTTATTTATTGGCAGAAGGTCTGAGTGTGTTTCCTGTAGTGTGGATGTGGGGCCTTAGCGGAGAACACTGCTGGAGTTTCACTCTGCTTCTCATGGAGGCTCCTCCTTGATTATCTGTGACAAACGCCTGATGATTCAACCATATTCTCCCATCTTCATATGGAGGGAAAAGAACATCAATGGGGCTGTATCCCAAATGGCACCCTATTCCCTTTATAGTGCACTACTTTTGACCAGGGCCAAGTAGTTGACTATGTAGGGAATAGGATGCCGTTTGTGACAACGTCGGACAGAGCTGATGCAACAACAGCCACCGTACTGTGGATTCCACTCCGTTTGAAACCTTTATCAGAGTTAATATGATGTGTTCTGGCTGTGTGTCGGGGTATCAGATCAGTAACCTTGACCACAGGATGTTCAGTGGTTGGGATGTAAATCATGTTTATGAACAGGACCTTCGCTTATATACTCACTGTCATCCAGAAGGGAAGTTGTGTAGCTTTTCAGGGGTGATGACGGAGCGTCAATCACACACACTCCTCTGCCTCTGGACCCACTCCCAGCCCCGTGATGGACGAGGGGAGTGGTGGTGTGTGTGTGTGTGGAGTGGGGGGCTTCGCACGGGTCAGCGTGAAAGATGAATGGAGTGGAAAAGGTGGATAGATAGCCTTTGATACGACGGAAAAGGGGGATCTGATATCCTAGCAATGTGGTTTTGTGTATGGGGCTGTTAGACGTAGGGATCAACTCTTTAAACTCTGACTGAGACAGGACAGAGCCTGTGAAACATGAGCACTACTGCTACCCACCTGATCAACATCAAGCCATATTCACTCACTTCATGTTCACTAGCTATCATCACCACCATCATGGTATCTGTCTGTCTGTCCATCTCATGTCTTCCAATCTCATCTGTTTCTCCTCCATACCATCTTTTCCATCATGGCCCCTCTTCCTGGTCTAAGGGTTGTCATGGCCCCTCTTCCTGGTCTAAGGGATGTTATGACCCCTCTTCCTGGTCTAAGGGTTGTCATGGCCCCTCTTCCTGGTCTAAGGGTTGTCATGGCCCCTCTTCCTGGTCTAAGGGTTGTCATGGCCCCTCTTCCTGGTCTAAGGGTTGTCATGGCCCCTCTTCCTGGTCTAAGGGTTGTCATGGCCCCTCTTCCTGGTCTAAGGGTTGTCATGACCTCTCTTCCTGGTCTAAGGGTTGATTTAGGATTAGACCAATGTGGTATTGTGAGTCTCACCAAGCACAGTGTCCTGCACGCGGCTGTCTGGGTCATCCAGGTGCAGCAGCAGCTGCTGGAACAGGACCTCCAGGTGTTGACTGTAGAGCTGGGAGTTGTAGTCTTTCCCCAGTGAGGCAAGCCATAGGCCTAGAGCCCTGAGGGCCACGCCCCTCACCTCCTCACTGCTGTCATCCAGACGCTTCAGCACCTCTGAGGGCACACACACACACACACACACACACACACATTTATGAAAGAACCCAGAGACACGCAAAGATAGGAGACACACAGACACAAACAGAGAGCAGGATGGGAACAAATTAGAATGACTAAATTAGAATGTCTAAATCTATTTCTATAGGATCATAAACAATCATGGATGCATTGTAGAAAAAAGGTGTGTGTCAGTGACAGAGGGAATGAGAGAGGATTGAGAGAGGAACAAAGAGAGAAGGAGAGAGAATGAAAGATAGAGCAAACTCCTCTCTTGCCCACAGTATGCCTAACAAAGACAGGATACACAGAGGGAGACACCAGTATAGTACCAGGGTAGATGTTGTTCAGGGCATCTGGGCGGAGACTGGGTCCTATCAGTTTGAGCAGGGTGGACAGAGAGCGACAGGCCAGTAGTCTGGACAGCTGAGAGTCTTCCTCTAGAGCAGACAACACCTGGGGGCTCAGCCTCTCCTCTACGGCCAGTAACTACAGACACAGAGATAAAAACAGAACATTTGGTTGTGCATCAGCATTTTCTCTCTTTATGTCAGTCACTCAACTATCCATGTCAGCAACCAAGTTTTAATTGGTAGTTAGTTTAGCTAGCTATTTACACTTCTGGTAAACATGGTCGTATCCTGACCGGGCACACGGGGAACATGCCCATGGGCCCTGAGCTCCAGGGGGCCCCCAATGATTTTGTTAGCCTATCTGAGTGAGAATGACTATCATGTTAACATGGCATCATTCATTTCAACATGTGTAGAACTGCAGGAAATGTGCTTTAAAACTGTAAAAATCTCTCCACCCCAAATGGGTAGGAAATTAGCTGAAAAACTGCACATTTCTCTCTGTAGAATTGCATAAAATATATGTTATAAAATTGCAGTTCTCTCTGCCCCATGGCAACATGTAGAATTGCAGTTCTCTCTGCCCCATGGCAACATGTAGAATTGCAGTTCTCTCTGCCCCATGGCAACATGTAGAATTGCAGTTCTCTCTGCCCCATGGCAACATGTAGAATTGCAGTTCTCTCTGCCCCATGGCAACATGTAGAATTGCAGTTCTCTCTGCCCCATGGCAACATGTAGAATTGCAGTTCTCTCTGCAACAATGGCAACATGTAGAATTGCAGTTCTCTCTGCCCCATGGCAACATGTCTTGCCAACCAAATCTTGCTTAGGGCCCGCAATAGGCTAGAGATGGCCCTGAAGTAAGCCGCTACTTTATTCCCAGGCTTTGAACCTTGCGGCTTACACAATGACGCAGCCAATTTCTGGATTTTTCCCGCTTTCACAAGATTCATGCCGCCAAAAAAACTGAGCACCGTCACATAATGTGACGTAAATCGAGCGCGCTCAAACTTCCCATCATTCTGATTACGGTAGTCATTTTGTCACCCTCATCATGGCAAAGACACGGAGAAATGCATATGATGCAGCTTTCAAGTTGAAGGCGATCGATCTGGCTGTTGGAAAAGGAAATAGAGCTACTGACAGTGTGGAGCATTGTCAAAAAATCCACTATCATCAACGGGTTTGGAAAGGCTGGACTGCTGCGTGTTGAAGAGGGCAGCGATCCAACATCGGATGAAGCAATTCTGAGGCTATTCAACTCTGACACCGAAGGAGATGACTTCAGTGGTTTCAGTGCACAGGAGGAGGAAGATAGTGACCAATTACTTTCTTGGTAGGCTACTGTTTACTGCTATTTTTACATTTTTTGTTACAAGCCGTGTTTAGTTAAAGCCTATTTATTTTTGTTACAAGCCGTGTTTAGTTAAAGCCTATTTATTTTTGTTACAAGCCGTGTTTAGTTTAAAGGCTGTGTAAAGTTCATTTGTTTCAATGTACCGGTAGGCACCTTCAGTGGGTGCGGTTTATATTCAGGTGCGCTTAATAGTCCAGAAATTACGGTACACAACTACTACTGTGCAAATAGTGTGTGGGCACTTGGCAGCGAAAGAGCAGGAAAGCTGAACTCACATTTCATACATGTTATGTTCACAGGTAGCCAGTGAATCACTCTAGTACACACAGTAATCCAAAGCACAGGTCTGACACTGGAGACCCTGTTATATAACCAATTGACTTCCCAAACACTTTAAACAGAGGAGGAACTGGACAGAGATGGCTGTGAGTGTGGGAGTGATGGGGAAAGCACAGCAGGACAGAGCTGCAGCAGACTGACACTGGACCAGGTAGACAACAACAGAACACAACCATCCCTGAGCTGGTCTAAGATCACATGAGTGAGGGTCAAAGAGAAAGAGAGAGAGAGAGAGAGAGAGAGAGCGAGAGAGAGAGAGAGAGGGCTTGGCATTAAAGTGATCTAACATGACATCAGTGTCTATCTGATGGGGCGGTGTGTAAATGGAGCAGCTAATTGTTTTTACAGGAAGGAGTGAAGGACTGGAACAATGCTCCCCAGACAAAGCCCGGTTTGATTTGCCTGTGGAAAGGAACACACCCACACACAGCCAGTGTTCTCCAAACTGTTTTCACCGTTGTTAAACACCATTTTAAAAGTGGTGCAACGCAAAGTGGTGTTTGAGCCGGTCGAGAGGGTGTGAATATGTCTGAGTGGGCAGACAGTCCCAAGGACAAACAGACGGTCGAGAGGGTGTGAATATGTCTGAGTGTGTGAGTGGGCAGACAGTCCCAAGGACAAACACAGACGGTCGAGAGGGTGTGAATATGTCTGAGTGGGCAGACAGTCCCAAGGACAAACAGACGGTCGAGAGGGTGTGAATATGTCTGAGTGGGCAGACAGTCCCAAGGACAAACAGACGGTCGAGAGGGTGTGAATATGTCTGAGTGGGCAGACAGTCCCACTCAGTCCCTTGCTCTAGTCTTGAGAGAGAGAGAGAGAGAGAGAGAGAGAGAGAGAGAGAGAGAGAGAGAGAGAGGTTTAAACTAGGTGAACTCTCCCGATGGTTTAAACTAGGTGAACTCTCCCGATGGTTTAAACTAGGTGAACTCTCCCGATGGTTTAAACTAGGTGAACTCTCCCGATGGTTTAAACTAGGTGAACTCTCCCGATGGTTTAAACTAGGTGAACTCTCCCGATGGTTTAAACTAGGTGAACTCTCCCAATGGTTTAAACTAGGTGAACTTACGACAGAGCCTGGGCGCGAACCCAGAGTCTCTGATGGCACAGCTGGCGCTGCACCCTTAACCACTGCGCCACCCGGGAGGCCCTTTGGCTGGGCCACTTAAGGACATTCAGAGATTTGTCCCGAAGCCACTCCTGCATTGTCTTGGCTGTGTGCTTTGGGTCGTTGTCCTGTTGGAAGGTGAACCTTCGCCCAAGTCTGAGCTCTCTGGAGCAGGTTTCATTCAAGGATCTCTCTGTATAATGCTCCGTTCATCTTTCCCTCGTTCCTGACTAGTCTCCCAGTCCCTGCCACTGAAAAACAACCCCACAGCATGATGCTGCCACTATGCTTCACTGTAGGCATGGTGCCAGGTTTCCTCCAGACATGATGCTGCCACTATGCTTCACTGTAGGCATGGTGCCAGGTTTCCTCCAGGCATGACACTTGGCATTCAGGCCAAAGAGTTCAATCTTGATTTCATCAGACCAGAGAATCTTGTTTCTCATGGTCTGAGAGTCTATAGGTGCCTTTTGGCAAACTCCAAGCGGGCTGTCATGTGCTTTTTACTGAGGAGTGTCTTCCGTCTGTCCACTCTACCATAAAGGCCTGATTGGTTGAGCGCTGCAGAGATGGGAGAACCTTCCAGAATGACAACCATCTCCACAGAGGAACACTAGAGCTAGAGTGACCATCAGGTTCTTGGTCACGTCCCTGACCAAGGTCCTTCTTCCCTGATAGATCAGTTTGGCCAGGCGGCCAGCTCTAGGAAGAGTCTTGGTGGTTCCAAACTTCTTCCATTTAAGAATGATGGAGACCACTGATTTTAATGAAAAATATATTTTTTATATATATAATTATTAGTATGGTTTGATTAAATTCAAAGCTCCCTACCATCATATCTAAACCAATATGACATGGATGTTGATGAAACTTTGCAAATCAACTTGATTGGAGGCCTCTGGTCATGAGTCGTCATGCCATTACTGAGAACCGGAGTTTTAACAGGGTCATTAACATTAGGGGAAAAAAGGACTATTTCTTTCCCTGACCTAGCTCACTATCTAGGCATCGAATAAGAACGAGCCTACAGCATCCATAAACTGACCATCAGACTTGCCACCTTTCAGACTGAATAAGGTTGTATGAGCAACAGTTTTGATTACATTTATAATTTAAGAACCAATGATGTGCTACCTTGTTGTAGCATTTCTGACAATGCTAACATATTTTTTAGCCAAAGTTCAGAGTTTATACACCAGGCTAGTAAGATGGTGCTGACAGATATGGCAGCTCTGATTCTACGTGTGTGTTCATTTGTGAAGGTACCTTTGTGTGTGTTTACCTGGCTGGGCGGGATGGCTCCCCCTTGCAGCAGGGCTAGCAGACAGCAGAGAGCTGAGGTACGGATAGCTGCAGCAGTACGACCTGCCTTCCACACCAGGTTAGGTAGCAGCAACTCCAACAGAAACACATCCAGGTGCTCACAGAACCTCCTAGAGAGAGAGAGAGAGTTCAACCACCTAAAAGGAAGTGATTCCCAAACCTTCCATAACAAAGCCATCACCCACAGAGAAATGAACCTGGAGAAGAGTCCCCTAAGCAAGCTGGTCCTGGGACTCTGTTCACAAACACAAACACACTCCACAGAGCCCCAGGACAGCAACACAATTAGACACAACCAAATCATGAGAAAACAAAAAGATAATTAGTTGACACATTGGAAAGAATTAACAAAAAAACTGAGTATACAAGAATGCTATTTGGCCCTAAACAGAGAGTACACAGTGGCAGAATACCTGACCACTGTGACTGACCCAAACTTAAGGAAAGCTTTGACTATGTACAAACTCAGTGAGCATAGCCTTACTATTGAGAAAGCCTGTCTTCTCTTGAGAGCCATGTCAGCCTATGAGCACACTGCCCACAAAGTGAGCTGGAAACTGAGCTGCACTTCCTAACCTCCTGCCCAATGTATGACCATATTAGAGACACATATTTCCCTCAGATTACACATATCCACAAAGAATTCGAAAAACAAACCCAATTTTGATAAACTCCCATATCTATTGGTTGAAATACCAGCATGTGCCATCACAGCAGCAAGATTTGTGACCTGTTTCCACAAGAAAAGGGAAAATAAATCAACATAAATATGGGTTGTATTTACAATGGTGTTTGTTCTTCACTGGTGAAGAGGCACCATTTTAAATACAACCCATATTTATGTTGATTTATTTTCCCTTTTGTACTTGAACTATTTTCACATCATTACAACACTGTATATAGACATAATATGACATTTGAAATGTGAGAGATGGGAAGAGAGAGGCGTGGGGGAGGGGAAGAGAGAGAGAGAGAGACAGAAATGGAGAGGGAGAGAGAGAGAGCGAGAGAAGAGAGAGAATTAATTAAGTCGGTCAGTTATTCCAATGGACTGATTCCTACATTAGTACACGTCTTGGATAGAAGTAGATGTTCTGAAGCCGTCTCTCCTCCCCAGTCCCCACTCAACAAAGTACTTCTCCAATGATTCACTAAGAAATACCCCAAAAAATCTGCTCTCTAGTACCGGGCTATTCAACTCTGACCCTACGAGGTCCAGAGCCTGCTGGTTCTCTGTTCTACCTCATCATTAATTACACTCACCTGGTGTCCCAGGTCTAAATCTGTCCCTGGTTAGAGGGGAACAATGAAAACACAGTGGAACTGGCATCCAGGTCTAAATCTGTCCCTGGTTAGAGGGGATCAATGAAAACACAGTGGAACTGGCATCCAGGTCTAAATCTGTCCCTGGTTAGAGGGGAACAATGAAAACACAGTGGAACTGGCATCCAGGTCTAAATCGGTCCCTGGTTAGAGGGGAACAATGAAAACACAGTGGAACTGGCATCCAGGTCTAAATCTGTCCCTGGTTAGAGGGGAACAATGAAAACACAGTGGAACTGGCATCCAGGTCTAAATCGGTCCCTGGTTAGAGGGGAACAATGAAAACACAGTGGAACTGGCATCCAGGTCTAAATTTGTCCCTGGTTAGAGGGGAACAATGAAAACACAGTGGAACTGGCATCCAGGTCTAAATCTGTCCCTGGTTAGAGGGGAACAATGAGAACACAGTGGAACTGGCATCCAGGTCTAAATCGGTCCCTGGTTAGAGGGGAACAATGAAGACACAGTGGAACTGGCATCCAGGTCTAAATCTGTCCCTGGTTAGAGGGGAACAATGAAAACACACAGTGGAACTGGCATTTAGGCCCAGAGATGAGTTTGAAGGCTCTAGTAGAGTGACACTCTAGTTCCCACATTCCCAAGAAATTCTCTAACGATAAGGACAAATACATTATTTTCTTCGGAAAATAAAGAAATGGTCTAGTCCCAGGTCTATTATCGAATAATTCACTATGAAATTCCTAAAAACTTTGCAGAAAAGTCTAGGAATACCTAATATAATCTAACGATATGGTGATGAATGATGCAGTCAGTGTACAAATAGGCAACATCATCAGAGTCAGGATGAGCAGACTGGGAAGTAGCCTCCTTGTCCTATGTGTCGCGATGTGAAAACACTTGATGAGAATATGAGTAATATAGAGCTACCAGGCAGCTACTGGAGATTACTGAGCGCTACACAGTGACAAACCACTGACACACAGCTGTATCTACGGCCATGTTTCCCACAGCCAGCCGGTCTGTGGATACTAAGACTAGAGGTGCAGAAAGAGAGGGAACAGGGGATGAAGAGAAGGGGACCATCTGGATGTCCTTTGTTTCTCCTCTTCTCTCACTCACTCTCTACTCTCCTGCCAATGCAATCATACTGACAGACACTCCCTCTCCCTGCCTGCCTGCGCCCACACACACACACACACACACACAGTTAATTTATGAGTCCGGCACCCCATTTCTCTCCAACACTGACATGTGGTATTTGTAAGTGCAAAATCTGGCAGCAGTCTCTATAATCCCTATATACACCCCCATTATACTTCTGTTCTGTGTGACTACATGTTGGAGCGGGCTGTACCATCTATTCTCCAGTAGGGGGAGCCTATCTCCCACTAATGCAGCCAGTCAGCAGCCTTCATGTGTTCTATTCTCCCTGCTCTCTATCTGTCCTATATGGAAGTGGATGGAAAGGATGCCATGAAGAGTAATGGATCTTTCCACATCGCATTGACCAATCCCATCAATAGTGTGCATGGCGCTCGCAGGCACAATAAGATATGATTGTCAGTTTGATACCCAACACACGTTTACACAGTCTGACTCAAGACAAGTGCTACTCCCAGCAAGTAACGCGCATGTAAAGGACGTCACGCTGCTTATCGAGGGCCGCTTCCTCCTGATTCGGCTCATACCGAGGCCCGAACACAGGACCTCTGCTTCTTTGCAAGCACACATGACCACCCTCCTGAAGTGTCTTACCAATCACGGCACGTGAATAGCTAGCTATTTGGCAGCGCAAGTGGGGACACTTCTGGCTGAGGAGGCAGTTTTACACATCCCCATGTACACATCCCCACACACACACACACTGCTAGCCTGTCGGGTCTCTACACTGCCTAGCTCTATGCTGTAAATCTCAGACAGCAATTACAGACCTTCCTTGCCAACAACACACACCTCTTTCTGAAGAAGAACTTTGATTGTATCTGTCATTTTCACAGTGTGGGGTGTATTCTTTCTCCCATAACACATTCCTTTCTACTTGTATTTCATCTTAACTTTTAATAGCAGCCCACCTCTCTATTTCTGTTCTACCTTAACCTTCAATAGCAGCCCACAGATCCACATGAAACAAAGCCATTATGTGTCAGTGGAACTAAGGCATATGTTTGAGGATACTCTCTCTCTTCCCTTTTCCTTTCTCTTTGTTCTGCTGCCGACATGTTATTATGTCATTTTGTTACAGGAACAAAGAGTGTATTATAGAGAGATACTGTGCATCATTATCATTATCGCCTTGATGAGATGGAAGTGTGTGTCTGTGTGGGTGTGCTGCACTACAAACATTCTACATGGGAGAGACTGTGTGCGGGAAGGTATTACTTAAAAAAAGGCAGGTTGTAACCACATATAACAAATGGATTTGCATTAGTATATGCATTAAAAGTCCCAATGTAAAGATACAGCTCACTTTTCTACTTTTCTAGTTGCTACAGAGCATTGCTGCATGGGACACGTGCCCCATGTCAGTGAAGAGCATTGCTGCATGGGACACGTGCCCCATGTCAGTGAAGAGCATTGCTACATGGGACACGTGCCCCATGTCAGTGAAGAGCATTGCTGCATGGGACACGTGCTGCCATGCAGCCTGCTCTTCACTGACTTTATGGCTAGTGGCTAACATTAGTGGCTAGTGGCTAACCGAGCTGGAATATAAACTCTGTAGCACAGAGTAGATCCTCCAAATGCCGTTGAAAAATAGTGCATTGTGGGTAGATGAGAAGATCTCCAGAATTAAGTGAATAAATATTTAATAACTATGTTTGTACTTATAGGTAACCAGATCGTGACTACAACTAACTTACTAAGTCTTTGACCACACATCACGTTGGTGAGTAAAAACTCATGCTTCCAACCCTATCTGTCAATATGAATTCTTCATAGTATAAACTTCCAGAAGACCTGGTGCCCTTAGATGAAAGTTGCTATACTGTATAATCACTCACTACTGATCTTCCTATGATGACTTAACTACCAAGGTGCCCTGGGTTAAAAGCACAAGTCAACACTAAACAGCATAGGTGGCCTGTGAGAGGAAGAGAGAGTTGGGGAAGGACAGAGGCTCTGCTTGTTACCTTTATGGGATGGATGTAGCCTATCACTCCTCTGGAGCTTGGAGTTCACAATGCTAATGTCTTAATGTCTGACTTCTAGCCTGGGTGTCAGTCTGCTTCTACCAACTCCTTTGGCCAGTTTGACTAAAAGGGTTCCACACCATAATAACTACCCAGATTGACCTCCACATGACCCTAGACATTATGTACACATCCACGGTGACACGCGCTGCACCCCGGGCAGTCACGGTCGACCCTTGGGGACCACGCTGACGAGTTACCCCACTGAGTGACGGGGACAACTGTTGCTGCGACCGCAGGAGCCACAGCAGAGACCACAGACCACAAGGCCCCGGCTTAACTTAATGCATTCCCCAAGATTAGAGAGGCGCTAGAGAGGCGCTGGAGGGGAAGAGAGATGGACTATGTGGAAATGGCTTGGAGAGGCGGAGATAACAGAGATATTCAGGGACCCCATGAGGAGTCTTTCATGTGATTGTCTGCTAATATCCTGGTCTGGATTTGACTGAATGTAATGTGGAATGCGTGGGTGACAGGTAGCCTCTCCACAGGTGATTTAGTTGTATGTGTCTGTTTACAATGTGACTCATGATGTGTAGATCAAATCCTCTTCAGGGCAATACAAGTTTAATTCTGTCATTCATTCTTCCAATCATTCAGTTAGTCTCAACGCTCCATCCCTCTTAACAGTGTTGAAAGATCACTCTGGGGTGGTGATGAGGCCTGGCGTTACTAACTCACTGAGGACGGATAGATCAAACCAAAATACACCCCCCCCCCATCAGAGGCATATTGATAGGTATGTTTCATGTTGGTAGGTCCCAGATGTAACAAGATGCCTGTGGTGGTAGATTCCATCCAGATTAGTGAGACGGGGAGGACAATTTAGGCCAAGTAAAGCTCATTTCAACACATTTGAGCTATGGCTTCTATGAATTCTAAATTCAGCCTTGTAATGAGAAATATAAACAGTCAAAAGTAGGGGTAGGGGGGGGCATGTCCCCTCCATTACTAGTGGAAATTAGACCCATGGTTTTTCCTATTATGACCAATCTCCTATAGTAGCCATAGACTCTATATAGCCCAAGCCTCATAGAGAATAAACAGACCCACTGCAGTCTGCAGAGCCTGAGATGGGAAAGCTACCATAGACTTGCTGTACATAATACATCATTGACAACTACGTCTGTTGACGAGGGTCCCGTGTCGCTGGGCTGCTAATTCTACAGTTAATGAGGGGAAGTTGGAAAAACATGAGCTGTGCTAAATCTGCTAATAACGCCTGGGGAGAAACACATCACGTTCAGGGCAGTTTGGAGAAATGAAAACAAACGTGACAGGTTTAGGTCAGCCTGCGCTAACGAGCCTGTGGAAAGTCAACCTGGGCTATACTGGTCCAGCCTAGCTTTAACTGTGTGTATCTAAGACCATTACTGAACTTTCACCTCTCCTTTACCCATATTGTGGCATGTCGGGAAACCAGAGGTACTTCCTGTTTTCACTCTGCGACTTAGCTGTAGGTGTAGGAGCTAGGTGTTTATCATGCATTTTTTATGTCTGTGGTGGACACAGGTTTGTGTGTGTAAGTGCATGCGTGTGTGTGTGTGTGTGTGTATGCGTGTGTGTGTGTGTGTGTGTGTATGTGTGCGTGTATGTGCATGCATGTGTGTGTGTGTGTGTGTGTATGCATGTGTGTGTACAGTATGTAAATTTACGTGCATGAGCATGCGCGTGTCCTTGCGTCAGTTTGTGTTTGGCAGCCTGTGTGTGTGTGTGTGTGTAGCCTGTGTGTGTGTGTGTGTGTGGGAGTCTGTGTGTGTGTGTGTGTGTGTATGGGAGTCTGTGTGTGTGTGTGGGAGTCTGTGTGTGTGTGTGTGTGTGTGTGTGTGTGTGTATGGGAGTCTGTGTGTGTGTGTGGGAGTCTGTGTGTGTGTGTGTGTGTGGGAGTCTGTGTGTGTGTGTGTGGGAGTCTGTGTGTGTGCGTGTGTGGGAGTCTGTGTGTGTGCGTGTGTGGGAGTCTGTATGTGTGTGTGGGAGTCTGTATGTGTGTGTGTGTGTGGGAGTCTGTGTGTGTGTGTGTGTGTGTGTGTGTGTGTGTGAGTCTGTGTGTGTGTGTGTGTGTGAGAGTCTGTGTGTGTGTGTGTGTGTGTGTGTGTGTGAGTCTGTGTGTGTGTGTGTGAGTCTGTGTGTGTGTGTGTGTGAGTCTGTGTGTGTGTGTGTGTGTCTGTGTGTGTGTGGGAGTCTGTGTGTATCAGCCGGTCCCATATCACTCCCTATCCCTCCTTTTGGACCCCCCCATGTTAGCATGCCTGGAGAGGTATTTAAGCAGTGTTGCTTCAACCTTACAGATATGTAAACTTTGAAGGGTTAGGGCCAAGGGGGAGGGATTCAGATGGGACCGGCTGGTTGTGTGTGTGTGTGTTCAGAACTCACCCCTGGTGTCCAGTGTGTGTGTGTGTAGCGTCCAGCAGCAGTTTGGACAGCATGGTGAAGATGTGTAGTCTCATCTCAGGGTCTCTCTCTGGGTCCAGACAGTTCTGCAGAAGGGGCATTAGCAAGGGCAGGAACTCTCCAATGACTGGGCCTGAACACACACGCAACACACACAGAAGAACAGAAGTCCTATTATTAGTACCACTGACCACTACTCAGTCAGACAGGGAAAGTTCCAAGGACTGACCAGACTGTGACACACAGCAACAAGGAAATGAGACATGAGTTAAAGGAGCTTTTGTGTGTGAATTGCTTGAGTGTGTGTGTGTGTGTGTGTGTGTGTTGCGGTAAGTCGTGTTACCAGGCTGGGTCAGTCACTGGATGGGAAATTCACAGTGAAAGTATTCCCAGCTCACACACACACACTAACCAAGTGTCTGTCTGACTATGTGTATGACACGCTGTAGAGACAAGACAGAGGATATCCTGTGATGATGAGGGCAGCGGCTGGCCAGTAGAACGGACTTCCCCCAATAAGCAGATAAAGAGAGGGAGAGAAAGAGAGAACAAGGCAATGGAGGGTAAGGAGAGAGGGAGATAGAGAGAGGAGAGAGAGGGAGAGAGAGGGAGGGAGAGAGGGAGGGAGAGAGGGAGAGAGAGAGGGAGATAGGGAGAGAGAGAGGGAGAGACAGAGAGAGGGAGAGGGAGAGAGACAGAGAGGGAGAGAGAGAGAGAGAGAGGGAAGGAAGGAGAGAGGGAGAGAGGGAGAGAGAGAGAGAGACAGAGAGAGAGACAGAGAGAGAGACAGAGAGAGACAGAGAGAGAGAGAGAGAGAGAGAGAGAGAGAGAGAGAGGGACAGAGAGAGAGGGACAGAGAGAGAGGGACAGAGAGAGAGGGACAGAGAGAGAGAGACAGAGAGAGAGACAGAGAGAGAGACAGAGAGAGAGACAGAGAGAGAGACAGAGAGAGAGACAGAGAGAGAGAGAGAGAGAGAGAGAGGGAGCGAGAGAGGGAGAGAGAGAGGGAGAGAGAGACAGAGACAGAGAGAGAGACAGAGACAGAGAGAGAGAACAAAATGGAAAGATGTCACACAGCAGGACTGTGCGAATCAAAACGGTGCCACAGACAGGGTGAAGGTGTCAGACCAGAGCAGACATCTCAAGGCCTCTTCACACTAACTCACTGCTGAAATGAGAGGGTCAGCTAGGCTGGATTCCTCTAAAATGATCCCTAGTACACAGCCAGTTGACCACAGTGTCCTGCCCTGCTCACCTGGCAGTGTGTGGTGTGGTGGAGGCACACAGACACAGAGGGGATTTATTTTTACAGGGCCAGAGGGTGCCAGACCAGAGACAGTGAAGGAACACACACACACACTCACACACACGTGCATGCAGAGACACACACAAAAACGCAGGGACATTTACGGACAAACACATACACAAACGCAGGGATCCACACACACACGTACGGAAAAGAGGAGCAATGCCAGTGTGAAGAGGAAATGGGAGGACAAAGTTTATGTCTGACAAACAGCAGTCAGAAGGTGAGACCAGACTATGACTAAGAGAATGGGATATTCTCAGATCTCAAACATCCACTAATAGATGCTATAATCTATAGCATGTCTTTGGCTCCCAGGCCCATATTCCCAGAATGCTTTGGCATAGTGGCCAGAAAGGTGAAAAGTTAACCCCGGAATGGCGAGGGGCTTTGTAGGGAGTATTTTAAAAATAACCACACAAAGACTGGGGGGGTCTGACCGTAAGCTTAGAATGGACTGGTCAGTTATGACTGGAGGCTTAGGGGACTAGAGGACATACTACAGCTGTTTATTGCTGTTCTCATACAATCAGAGCAGAAACCTCAAATACCTGTTCAGTACATCCTGTTACTATCATCTGATAAATATCTGTGTAAATCTATTGGTCCTGATTAAGCATGAATAACAGTACAACTATAAAACTAAAGAACAAAAAGAACTTCTCTATTATTAGAATTATACAGACAAACCTAAAGGGGTTCTATTTTGGGTTCCATGTAGAAACAATTCCATAGAGGGTTCTACATGGGGACAGCCAAAGAACCCTTTTTTCTAAGAGTGTATAGGTCTGGAGTGCAAGTGTGTGGTGTGTGAGAGAGAGAGACGGAGACAGACAGAGAGAGCGAGAGAAACAGAGAGAGAGAGAGACAGAGAGATAGACAGAGAGAGAGAGAGACGGAGACAGAGAGAGAGACAAGGCAAGAAGGGCATTCTATGCCATCAAAAGGAACATAAAATTCAACATACCAATTAGGATCTTGCTAAAAATACTTGAATCAGTCATAGAGCCCATTGCCCTTTATGGTTGTGAGGTCTGGGGTCCGCTCACCAAACAAGATTTCACAAAATGGGACAAACACCAAATTGAGACTCTGCACGCAGAATTCTGCAAAAATATCCCCCGTGTACAACGTAGAACACCAAATAATGCATGCAGAGCAGAATTAGGCCGATACCCACTAATTATCAAAATCCAGAAAATAATTGTTAAATTCTACAACCACCTAAAAGGAAGTGATTCCCAAACCTTCCATAACAAAGCCATCACCTACAGAGAGATTAACCTGGAGAAGAGTCCCCTAAGCAAGCTGGTCCTGGGGCTCTGATCACAAACACACCCCACAAAGCCCCAGGACAGCAACACAATTAGACCCAACCAAATCACGAGAAAACAAAAAGATAATTATTTCCAATGTGTCAAGTAATTAACAAAAACACAGAGCAAACTAGAATGGCAGAATACCTGACCACTGTGACGGACCCTAAACAGAGAGTACACAGTGGCAGAATACCTGACCACTGTGACTGGCCCTAAACAGAGAGTACACAGTGGCAGAATACCTGACCACTGTGACTGACCCTAAACAGAGAGTACACAGTGGCAGAATACCTGACCACTGTGACTGACCCTAAACAGAGAGTACATAGTGGCAGAATACCTGACCACTGTGACGGACCCTAAACAGAGAGTACACAGTGGCAGAATACCTGACCACTGTGACTGACCCTAAACAGAGAGTACACAGTGGCAGAATACCTGACCACTGTGACTGACCCTAAACAGAGAGTACACAGTGGCAGAATACCTGACCACTGTGATGGACCCTAAACAGAGAGTACACAGTGGCAGAATACCTGACCACTGTGACTGACCCTAAACAGAGAGTACACAGTGGCAGAATACCTGACCACTGTGACGGACCCTAAACAGAGAGTACACAGTGGCAGAATACCTGACCACTGTGACTGACCCTAAACAGAGAGTACACAGTGGCAGAATACCTGACCACTGTGACGGACCCTAAACAGAGAGTACACAGTGGCAGAATACCTGACCACTGTGACTGACCCTAAACAGAGAGTACACAGTGGCAGAATACCTGACCACTGTGATGGACCCTAAACAGAGAGTACACAGTGGCAGAATACCTGACCACTGTGACTGACCCTAAACAGAGAGTACATAGTGGCAGAATACCTGACCACTGTGACGGACCCTAAACAGAGAGTACACAGTGGCAGAATACCTGACCACTGTGACTGACCCTAAACAGAGAGTACACAGTGGCAGAATACCTGACCACTGTGACTGACCCTAAACAGAGAGTACACAGTGGCAGAATACCTGACCACTGTGATGGACCCTAAACAGAGAGTACACAGTGGCAGAATACCTGACCACTGTGACTGACCCTAAACAGAGAGTACACAGTGGCAGAATACCTGACCACTGTGACGGACCCTAAACAGAGAGTACACAGTGGCAGAATACCTGACCACTGTGACTGACCCTAAACAGAGAGTACACAGTGGCAGAATACCTGACCACTGTGACGGACCCTAAACAGAGAGTACACAGTGGCAGAATACCTGACCACTGTGACTGACCCTAAACAGAGAGTACACAGTGGCAGAATACCTGACCACTGTGATGGACCCTAAACAGAGAGTACACAGTGGCAGAATACCTGACCACTGTGACTGACCCTAAACAGAGAGTACACAGTGGCAGAATACCTGACCACTGTGACTGACCCTAAACAGAGAGTACACAGTGGCAGAATACCTGACCACTGTGATGGACCCTAAACAGAGAGTACACAGTGGCAGAATACCTGACCACTGTGACTGACCCTAAACAGAGAGTACACAGTGGCAGAATACCTGACCACTGTGACTGACCCTAAACAGAGAGTACACAGTGGCAGAATACCTGACCACTGTGACTGACCCTAAACAGAGAGTACACAGTGGCAGAATACCTGACCACTGTGACTGACCCTAAACAGAGAGTACACAGTGGCAGAATACCTGACCACTGTGATGGACCCTAAACAGAGAGTACACAGTGGCAGAATACCTGACCACTGTGACTGACCCTAAACAGAGAGTACACAGTGGCAGAATACCTGACCACTGTGACTGACCCTAAACAGAGAGTACACAGTGGCAGAATACCTGACCACTGTGATGGACCCTAAACAGAGAGTACACAGTGGCAGAATACCTGACCACTGTGACTGACCCTAAACAGAGAGTACACAGTGGCAGAATACCTGACCACTGTGACTGACCCTAAACAGAGAGTACACAGTGGCAGAATACCTGACCACTGTGACGGACCCTAAACAGAGAGTACACAGTGGCAGAATACCTGACCACTGTGACTGACCCTAAACAGAGAGTACACAGTGGCAGAATACCTGACCACTGTGACTGACCCTAAGCAGAGAGTACACAGTGGCAGAATACCTGACCACTGTGACTGACCCTAAACAGAGAGTACACAGTGGCAGAATACCTGACCACTGTGACTGACCCTAAACAGAGAGTACACAGTGGCAGAATACCTGACCACTGTGACTGACCCTAAACAGAGAGTACACAGTGGCAGAATACCTGACCACTGTGATGGACCCTAAACAGAGAGTACACAGTGGCAGAATACCTGACCACTGTGACTGACCCTAAACAGAGAGTACACAGTGGCAGAATACCTGACCACTGTGACTGACCCTAAACAGAGAGTACACAGTGGCAGAATACCTGACCACTGTGATGGACCCTAAACAGAGAGTACACAGTGGCAGAATACCTGACCACTGTGACTGACCCTAAACAGAGAGTACACAGTGGCAGAATACCTGACCACTGTGACTGACCCTAAACAGAGAGTACACAGTGGCAGAATACCTGACCACTGTGACGGACCCTAAACAGAGAGTACACAGTGGCAGAATACCTGACCACTGTGACTGACCCTAAACAGAGAGTACACAGTGGCAGAATACCTGACCACTGTGACTGACCCTAAACAGAGAGTACACAGTGGCAGAATACCTGACCACTGTGACGGACCCTAAACAGAGAGTACACAGTGGCAGAATACCTGACCACTTTGACTGACCCTAAACAGAGAGTACACAGTGGCAGAATACCTGACCACTGTGACTGACCCTAAACAGAGAGTACACAGTGGCAGAATACCTGACCACTGTGACTGACCCTAAACAGAGAGTACATAGTGGCAGAATACCTGTCCACTGTGACTGACCCAAACTTAAGGAAAGCTTTGACTATGTACATACTTAGTGAGCATAGCCTTGCTATTGAGAAAGGCCGCCGTAGACAGACCTGGCTCTCAAGAGAAGACAGGCTATGTGCACACTGCCCACAAAATGAGGTGGAAACTGAGCTGCACTTCCTAACCTCCTGGCCAATGTATGACCATATTAGAGACACATACTTCCCTCAGATTACACAGATCCACAAAGAATTCGAAAACAAACCCATATCTACTGGGTGAAATAACACAGTGTGCCATCACAGCAGCAAGATTTGTGACCTGTTGCCACAAGAAAAGGGCAACCAGTGAAGAACAAACACCATTGTAAATACAACCCATGTCTTTATTGTTTTGAAACTTCGGTATGTATAATGTTTACTGTTAATTTTATTGTTTATTTCACTTTTGTATATTATCTACCTCACTTGCTTTGGCAATGTTAACACATGTTTCCCATGCCAATAAAGCCCCTTGAATTGAAATTGAATTGAAAGAGAGAAAGAGAGAGCAATCCGGGATGAAAGAACGTGTGTCGGAGGTGCTAATGTCGGAGGATTATGGGGGATAGGGGTAAAGTAATGCGTAAAGTGAGTTCAGAGCCCTGTAACCCTCCCTAACCTGGACTGAGACAGACTGGGAGTGGGGGGGGGGGGGGGGATTTACCCTAGTCACTAAGCTAACTTGGCTCTAATGACAAGCTTTCTGTGTGTAGCTGGATAATGGCAGGTTATGTTGCTGACTTGCCAGATGCCTCAAACTGAATTATTCTGCTGCTATCATTCGCTACATATTTCAGTCAGACTGCCACCATTCAAGTGGTTTGTAGTGACATCAAAGTGCGGGGTGTTGTACAAAACCAAGTCATCAGCGATTGGACCATCTCTAACCATCAGAGTATCAAAGCCAATGACACATTTTTAAAAGTGCCACTTTACACATTTTTGTTCTGGCTCTGACCCAAACCATCGGTTTCTGGGACCAATCAGACCGTAGAGGAGGTACTCAGATACAGACTCATTTTTGTTCTGGCTCTGGCCCAAACCATCGGTTTCTGGGACCAATCAGACCGTAGAGGAGGTACTCAGATACAGACTCATTTTTGTTCTGGCTCTGGCCCAAACCATCGGTTTCTGGGACCAATCAGACCGTAGAGGAGGTACTCAGATACAGACTCATTTTTGTTCTGGCTCTGGCCCAAACCATCGGTTTCTGGGACCAATCAGACCGTAGAGGAGGTACTCAGATACAGACTCATTTTTGTTCTGGCTCTGGCCCAAACCATCGGTTTCTGGGACCAATCAGACCGTAGAGGAGGTACTCAGATACAGACTCATTTTTGTTCTGGCTCTGGCCCAAACCATCGGTTTCTGGGACCAATCAGACCGTAGAGGAGGTACTCAGATACAGACTCATTTTTGTTCTGGCTCTGGCCCAAACCATCGGTTTCTGGGACCAATCAGACCGTAGAGGAGGTACTCAGATACAGACTCATTTTTGTTCTGGCTCTGGCCCAAACCATCGGTTTCTGGGACCAATCAGACCGTAGAGGAGGTACTCAGATACAGACTCATTTTTGTTCTGGCTCTGGCCCAAACCATCGGTTTCTGGGACCAATCAGACCGTAGAGGAGGTACTCAGATACAGACTCATTTTTGTTCTGGCTCTGGCCCAAACCATCGGTTTCTGGGACCAATCAGACCGTAGAGGAAGTACTCAGATACAGACTCATTGCGAAGAAGAAACTAACATCCATGGGTGTGATGTTTTGCCGGTGCAAGGAGTTTGGGTAACCAGGCAAGTCTCTTTCTGTCTGTGTGAGTGTTTCTAAAGGGGACTTGAGTTAAAGGTCTTTGACTTGTCTCAGAGTCATACAGGTCTTAAGGGTAGATGACAGCGTAGAAATAAAGTGAATAGAACGGACATACCAACATTTGTTTCCATTCCTGTTAGTGAGTATTTCTCCTTTGCCAAGATAATCCAGCCTCCTGACAGGTGTAGCAACTTCACACAGCCATTGTAGAGGAGTGGGACAACATTCCACAGGCCACAATCAACAGCCTGATCAACTCTATGTGAAGGAGATGTGTCGCACTGCATGAGGCAAATGGTGGTCACACCAGATACTGACTGGTTTTCTGATCCACACCCCTTCTTTTCTGTTGTTGTTGGTTGTGACTAACAGATGCATATCTGTATTCCCAGTCATGTGAATTCCATAGATTAGGGTCTAATGAATGTACTTCAACTGACTGATTTCCTGATATGAACTGTACCTCAGTAAAACCTTTGAAATGATCGCCTGCTGTGTTTATATTTTTGTTCAGTGTAAATCTATGATGGTGGCTGTTTGGCTGGTATGGAATGAAGGGTTGTCTTCAATGACAATATCCACTCTATAACTGGTATTGGAGTGGTGGGGAAACAACATGGAGGTAATAGCTTGACTATAGTCTCACCTGACTGGCCAGCGATGACATGTAGCAAATATTGTATACTATATTGACAAGATAGTCAAGTGACCCGCACTAACAGTAGAAATACATGTCCTCAAATATGGAAGTCAGGGTGGAGGCGGCGAGATCAGGTGGAACCATTCTAGCCAATGAGAGGGCAGATATGCATGTGAACAACAGGCCATAGAGATAGATGACTCATCTTTGTATCTGTGCCATTATAGAGTCTGTGACCGCAAGGGCCGCACCATTGAAGCCATTTCCATTTTAAAGTAGTCCATTTTCTTATTCTTCATTGGCTGATTGCTCCAAAATCATAGGAATCCCCACCCAATTGTCTACTTTAAAATACTGGAAGTCCTCAATGGCAATATCCACACTAAAACGGGTTATATTCATGATGAGTCCTCTCCCTATGACAACGGGAACAACTCCAATATAAAGTTGTTTTTTTCAAAGTTGGGTAAATGCAACGTGTGTCCACTTATATCAGTAAATTCGGAACAACCTAACCGTTCCGAAACTTCAGTTGATCGAATAAGCCTCACTTAGCAAATGAGCAATTCCATTTTTTGTTGACCAAATTCAACACTCTCCCATTGACCAAAAATTCCTCCCTTCTTTGGCTTATTTTCGTGGACAGATTTTGAGCGGAGTAAAACCTCTTGCTTCGCCTCTTCCTCTCTGCCTTTGGTCTCACATGATTCTGACAATAATGTGGTTTTAGTCTCACCTGATTGGCCAGATATGACTGTTTGGAGAGTAATGGGTTGGTTACAGATTGATTGGACAGAATTTACCTGTATTCTCACCTGATTGGCCAGCAATGTGGCTATATGCTCACCTGATTGGCCAGCGATGCGGCAATAGTCTCACATGACAGCAGAGCTCTTCAACCCTGTTCCTGTAGGTTCTCTCCAACCCTAATCTAACACACCTGATTTGAATTAATATCTATCTGATCAGTTGAATCAGGTTAGTTACAAGTGGAGTTGGATTTAAAACCTACAGGAGGGTAGGCTCTCCAGGAACACGCTTGGAGAAGCCTGACCTATAGTCTCACCTGATTGGGTGGCGATGACCTGGAGCTGCAGTCTCTGGGGGGAGTAGCTGGTCCAGGTCTTCTGAGAGGCTGAGAGCCACTGGAGCAGCTGATCCATGTGCTGCCTGTAGAGGTCAGCTACTGTAGCCAGACCCTGGACCTTACACAGAGACACTACGCTCTGCTCTGCCTGAGAGGAGAGAGAGAGGGAGGAGAGAGAGAGATGGAGAGACAGAGAGAGAGATGGAGAGAGACAGAGAGAGAGACAGAGAGAGAGAGAGAGAGACAGAGAGAGAGACAGAGAGAGAGACAGAGAGAGAGAGAGAGAGACAGAGAGAGAGACAGAGAGAGAGACGGAGAGAGAGACGGAGAGAGACAGAGAGAGACGGAGAGGAGAGAGAGAGAGAGACGGAGGAGAGAGAGAGCGAGAGAGATGGAGAGATAGAGAGAGAGATGGAGAGAGAGATGGAGAGAGAGACGGAGATGGAGAGGGAGATGGAGAGGAGAGAGATAGAGAGAGAAACAGAGAGAGAGGGAGATGGAGAGGAGAGAGACAGGAGAGAGAGACAGAGAGAGGGAGATGGAGAGGAGAGAGAGAGAAACAGGAAGGGAAGGTGAGAGAAAGTGATCAACACATTCCATTAAAATGTTAATGGCTGTGTTGTAAGTTTAGATTACATCTGGAAACAGAAGCATGAACAGTAACTTTACCATGAAAATAATAACTCTCCAAAAACGCTGTAAACAATGTGCTTCATATGCTCTTAGTCTTATACATCAAACCACTAACACATGTACCCATACAGAAAACAAACAGGAAGCATACATCCCATAGTCACAATAAATATCAACGGAGAGGAAATGAGCAGAGTGAGAGAAAGGAGCGTGAGCATAGTGTTGTCTCTTCAGGACAGAGGAAGTGACCTCGAGGGGTGCGTTATGGTCCCCTTGAGGGGAGGCGGGGATGGACACTGTCTGATTGACTGTCCTCTTGAGTCAATAGTGTTAACCCCCTGCGAAGGGAGCCAACAACCCCCCCCCCCCCACCCCCACAAACCCCGACTGGAAGATAATTTTCTGGGAAAACTGACGTTGCCATTCCCCCTGGGAGGTGTAACAACGTCCAGGAATGTCCCAGGCCATGCTCTCCCTCCCTCCTTCTCTACATGTTCCAGGCCATGCTCTCCCTCCGTCCTTCTCTACATGTCCCAGGCCATGGTCTCCCTCCCTCCTTCTCTACATGTCCCAGGCCATGCTCTCCCTCCCTCCTTCTCTACATGTCCCAGGCCATGCTCTCCCTCCCTCCTTCTCTACATGTCCCAGGCCATGCTTTCCCTCCCTCCTTCTCTACATGTCCCAGGCCATGCTCTCCTTCCCCCCTTCTCTACATGTCCCAGGCCATGGTCTCCCTCCCTCCTTCTCTACATGTCCCAGGCCATGCTCTCCCTCCCTCCTTCTCTACATGTCCCAGGCCATGCTCTCCCTCCCTCCTTCTCTACATGTCCCAGGCCATGCTTTCCCTCCCTCCTTCTCTACATGTCCCAGGCCATGCTCTCCCTCCCTCCTTCTCTACATGTCCCAGGCCATGCTCTCCCTCCCTCCTTCTCTACATGTCCCAGGCCATGCTCTCCCTCCCTACTTCTCTACATGTCCCAGGCCATGCTCTCTCTCCCTCCTTCCCCCCTTCTCTACATGTCCCAGGCCATGCTCTCCCTCCCCCGTCTCTACATGTCCCAGGCCATGCTCTCCCTCCCTCCTTCCCCCCTTCTCTACATGTCCCAGGCCATGCTCTCCCTCCCTCCGTCCCCCCTTCTCTACATGTCCCAGGCAATGCTCTCCCTTTCTCCTTCCCCCCTTCTCTACATGTCCCAGGCCATGCTCTCCCTCCCCCTTCTCTACATGTCCCAGGCCATGCTCTCCTTCCCCCCTTCTCTACATGTCCCAGGCCATGCTCTCCTTCCCCCCTTCTCTACATGTCCCAGGCCATGCTCTCCCTCCCCCTTCTCTACATGTCCCAGGCCATGCTCTCCCTCCCTCCTTCTCTACATGTCCCAGGCCATGCTCTCCCTCCCTCCTTCTCTACATGTCCCAGGCCATGCTCTCCCTCCCTCCTTCCCCCCTTCTCTACATGTCCCAGGCCATGCTCTCCCTCCCTCCTTCCCCGCCTTCTCTACATGTCCCAGGCCATGCTCTCCCTCCCTCCTTCCCCCCTTCTCCACATGTCCCTGTCCCTATTCTTCCTCCCAGTTCCAAACAGGACACCGTTTCTGCAGACAGACACACAGACAGTCAGACATAGAAGGCCACTGAGTGGTCAGTCATTCATCCGTTGGCCAGAGTGCAACTCCACTTCCCGCTCCTCTCCTCGTAGACCTGCTATTAGCACACAGTCCAGACAGACCGACTAAACTAAGACGTAACACAGGGCTTTTACAGTCTGTTCTGTTTCCTCTGCCTCTTCTCTTTGTTGTTTTATTCTGGGTCAAGTTACCCGGACGAGGAGTGTCCTTCGCGGCAGGATGGCGCTCGCATGGCATGTAATGGCAGCAGGCGTGAGGAAAGATGGGGCTGATTCTCTCGCTCTCTCAAAACCGCCTCCTTTCACCCTCGGCAACGGTTTAAACTAGTTCCACTCCAAAGGTGCAATTTCTGACTAAATGGGTAATTACAGTAGACTGTCGAGTTCCACTGTGCCCACTTTGAACCAGGGCTAACACTCACATTCTTCAAATAGCTTCTCTGGCCCGCTATACAAAACATACTCACAGCTGTAATAAACAAGGAGGAGGGGGGTGGAAAGAGAGTGTTACATGTTAAAAACATTCTAGATCACCACATGTCAGAGCAGAGAAGGAGAGGAGTAGTTACACAGGAGAGGTGGATGGTTATAAACGTTGAGCCCACAGGGGAGGGGAGGCCTGCCTGGAAGACAGAGAGGATAATGGGATTGCTCGTTAGAGCCACTGGGTGAGGCTGTGTGTATGTGTGTGTGTGTGTGTGTGTGTGTGTGTGTGTGTGTCTTACCTGGGCAGTGAGCTGGGGTTTGATGTATGGATGTGTAGACATACGTGTGTGTGTCCATGTACTGTATGTGTGTGTATGTGAGCACATCTTACCTTGTCAGTGAGCTGTGGCTCAGTGGAGAGGCTCTGGACAGTAACCAGCACCTGTAACAGCTGTAGACTGACCGAGCTACAGTCCTTCTCACACACAGACAACAGAACATCCACACAGGACAGCAACTGGTCCAGATACACCGCCTGGGAGAGGGACGGAGAGACAATTCTAATTCAGCCCTTTATTGGGTAAATATCATACATCACACAAACACATTTAAATATCAGCCCTCACACATTTACACCTGGAAAAGGAGAGACCGGGAGAGAGAGGGAGACGGAGATAGGGGAATGTGTAGATTGAGGTGGAGTGTGAGAAGGGGTGAGAGAGATGGGTACAGAGAGAGAGAGATAGGTACAGAGAGAGGGGTGAGAGATATTTACAGAGCGAGATAGGTAGAGAGAGATAGGTACAGAGAGAGGGAATAAGAGAGAGATAGGTTTTGAAACCTCTGTATGTGTAATGTTTACTGTTAATTTTTGTTGTTTTTCACTTTATATATTCACTTTGTATGTTGTCTACCTCACTTGCTTTGGCAATGTTAACACATGTTTCCCATGCCAATAAAGCCCTTGAATTGAATTGAATTGATAGGTACAGAGAGAGGGAATAAGAGAGAGATGGGTACAGAGAGAGGGAATAAGAGAGAGATGGGTACAGAGAGAGGGAATAAGAGAGAGATGGGTACAGAGAGAGGGAATAAGAGAGAGATGGGTACAGAGAGAGGGAGTAAGAGAGAGATAGGTACAGAGAGAGGGAATAAGAGAGAGATGGGTACAGAGAGAGGGAATAAGAGAGAGATGGGTACAGAGAGAGGGAGTAAGAGAGAGATAGGTACAGAGAGAGGGAATAAGAGAGAGATGGGTACAGAGAGAGGGAATAAGAGAGAGATAGGTACAGAGAGAGGGAGTAAGAGAGATATAGGTACAGAGAGAGAGAGAGATAGGTACAGAGTGAGAGAGAGATAGGTACAGAGTGAGAGAGATAGGTACAGAGAGAGAGAGATAGGTACAGAGAGAGAGAGATAGGTACAGAGAGAGAGATAGGTACAGAGAGAGGGAATAAGAGAGATAGGTACAGAGAGAGAGAGATGGGTACAGAGAGAGAGAGATAGGTACAGAGAGAGGGAGTAAGAGAGAGACTGCAGTGCTAGTATGATGGTGCATGAGAAGCCCCTGACCTCTGTTCCTCACTGTCATACTGTTAAATGAGGGAAAAGTCAATGGTGTGACCGCTCCCTTCACCACCAGCCTAGAAGCTAGATTTATTTTCTCTGAACTCTATCCGCCCTCTCCCCTCTATCCCTCCTTCTGTCTCCCTCGCTCACACTTCTCGCCATCTGCTCTCTCTCTCTCTCTCTCTCTCTCTCTCTCTCTCTCTCTCTCTCTCTCTCGGTGCATGCTGGGAGTTTTTTGGAGTTTGAGTGTTTGGTGTGGAAAGCTCTATCCTAACTAACTTTCTTGATTCTTTTATTTACATGTTATTTTCTATGGTGGAGGGTTAATGAAATATTTGTTTTTAGCGGTATCCAAGGTTTTCTTTTTCAAAGTTAGGGTGGAAGAGGACAGAGTAACTTTCCTGGGGGTTGGAAGGTGTAGTGTGCGCAATGGCTTCTCAGCCTAGCGCGGAGGAGACGCTGTCGATACAGCATGGATTCAGGTGTGTTCCTGAGAACGGAGTTAAGGTGGAGGAGGTTCTGCTCGCGGTCGGTGAACAGGTAGGAGCTGAGTTTATACATTCTGCTTCTAGAATGAACAAAGCTGTGGTTGTGTTCATGAAAAGGGCTAATTTGGTCGGTAGGCTAATTGCTAGCGGAATATTTGTAAGGGATGTGTTGGTGTCATTTTCACCTCTCTCTACCCCTTCAACAAGAGTTGTAGTGGCAAATTTGCCTCCGTTTATTACGGATGATCAAATTAGGAAAGAGCTGAGTCGTTTTGGTAAATTTGCTAGCGGTTTCCGTGTACTGTCAGCAGGTTTTCAGGCAGATGCCGTTAAGCACGTTGTTTCGTTCAGGAGGCAAGTGTTTATGTTTCTGAACAATAATGAGCAACAGCTAAATGTGCATTTTAAAGTGAGGCATGGGGAGGGGCTCTATGCCGGTTTTGCCAGCACAGATAGTCTACGGTGTTTTGAATGTGGGGATTTGGGGCACAAGAGTTTTGCGTGCCCACATAAAGGCCATAGACAAGGTGAAGGTACAACGGCAGGTGGGGGAAATCGAGGTCAAAATGCAGGGGGTAAGGAGATGCAGATAGCAGAGCCTGGGTCTAGTCAGTCTAGAGATGGTGGTGTAGATGAGGCTGGGCCTAGTCAGGCTAGAGATGGTAGGGTTGTGGAGGCTGGGTCTAGTCAGGCTAGAGATGGTGGAGAAGCAGAGGCTGGGTCTAGTCAGGCTAGAGATGGTAGGATAGTGGAGGCTGGGTCTAGTCAGGCTAGAGATGGTGGAGAAGCAGAGGCTGGGTCTAGTCAGGCTAGAGATGGTGGGGTAGCTGAGGCTGGGCCTAGACATGCTATGGAGGGTGGTGCAGATGATGCTGGGCCGAGTCATGCTATGGAGGGTGGTGCAGATAATGCTGAGCCGAGTCATGCTATGGAGGGTGGTGTAGCTGAGGCTGGCCCTAGTCATGCTATGGAGGGTGGTGCAGATGATGCTGGGCCTAGTCATGCTATGGAGGGTGGTGTAGCTGAGGCTGGCCCTAGTCATGCTATGGAGGGTGGTGCAGATGATACTGCGTCTAGTCAGGTTATTCTAGTGGATGAGGAGAGTATAGTGGGGAAGTGTAAGAGATTAGGGGGGGAGGAGGAGGGTGTCAAGAGGAAAAAGAAAAAGGGTGTGGACAAAGGCACCATGGAAATGTTGCCTGTTGCTGTGGGTGAGGCCCTAACCAGAGAGAAAGGGCAGGTGGTCAGGGTGGGAGATAGAGAAGAGGAGGAAAGTGAGTCTGAGGAAGAGGATGAGGAGTTATTTTTTTCAGACTCCTCTTCAATTGGCCCGGAGCTGACAGCCAGTCAACCCGAGGGGTCTAAGTACACGTTGAGAGAACTGACAAGGTTCCTGAATGAGACTAAGGGGAAAAAAGTTAATCTTGAGGCTTTTTTTCCTGATCCTAGAAAGTTTGTAAGATCAGTACAACATGCTATGAGAAATGAGGGGCATGGTGTCCTCTCACCCAGGAAACGGTTTAGGTTGAGGAAGTGGGTCACAACAGTGCGTAAAGGTTTACCTTCAGACACTGTTTAAATGTTTAATTTCTTACTGACACTGGGGCTTTTTGAGCTTTGCTATTGGTCTATTTCTCTGCTGGCTTTTCTCCCACTTCTTATGGAGACTCTTCGGGTAGGCTCGCTCAATATAAATGGCGCCAGAGATGCGGGAAAGAGGAGTGTGTTGGGTGAATATGTAAAACAAAAAAAAGTACAGGTGTTGTTTCTGCAGGAGACGCATAGTGATGTGGTGAATGAAGTTGATTGGGGGCTCTGGTGGAAAGGGGCAAGTGTGTTGAGCCATGGGACAAATCTTAGTGCAGGGGTGGCAGTCCTTTTTGCACCGGGTCTGGCTGTAAAAATTTGCTCCTCAAAGGAGGTGTGTAGGGGTAGGTTGCTTGTTGTTAAAGCAGAAATTAACAACATGTGTTTTGTCTTTATAAATGTGTATGCGCCTAACACAGGGAGAGAAAGAGGGGTTCTATTTGGGAGTCTTAGACAGGAACTCTCACAAGTAGCGCCTGAGGAGACGCTGGTGATCGGAGGTGACTGGAACTGTACAATGGATTTTACAAAAGACAGAAATGGGGAAGAGCCTCATTCAGTGTCAGTGGGAGTGTTAAGGGATATCTTTAATCAGTTTGACCTAGTGGATGTTTGGAGAACTAAACATCCAAACACAAGACAGTATACGTGGGTGAAGGTTTTTGGGGCTAGGGTGAGTGCAGCTCGACTTGATCGTTTTTACATGTCCAGGAATCAGAGCAATAGGCTACTGGGTGCTACCATTCTCCCAGTGGGGTTTTCGGATCACCACATAACCATGGCTCGGCTGTCTATTTCACCAGGGCCCCGGCAGGCATCTTATTGGAAGTTCAATGTAAAGCTCTTACAAGATGCCACTTTTTGCTCAGGTTTCCAGACTTTTTGGGAAAGATGGGGGCAGCGAAGAGAGGAGTATGAGTCTCTGAGTCAATGGTGGGATGTGGGGAAAGTGCAAATTAGGCTTTTCTGTCAACAGTATACTGCTCTCTCATCCTCAGAGGCTAGGAGAGTATTGGGGGAACTAGAGCGGTGTATTAGTGAGATGGAGGTAGAGATGGTGGGGCAAGGCAATGTAGGCCTCCAGGCTAACTTAGCCGAATTACGTAGGGACCTGGGCAGTTTTTTCCAGGTTAAAGCAAAGGGAGCACTTGTAAGAGCTAGGTTCTCCATGCTCAAGGAGATGGATGCTCCCAGCTCCTTCTTCTTTGGTTTGGAAAGACAGAGCAGTGAAGCCAAGGGTATGCATTGTCTACGGCTGTCTGATGGGCGGGTGACCTCTGTGGTGGGGGAGATGCGGGAGCGGACTGTGGAGTTTTATACTGAATTGTATAGGGCAGAAATGTGTGATCCTATGTGTGCTCAGGTCTTGTTCGCAGGACTCCCTAAGCTCTCTCGGGCACAGAGGGATGAAATGGACATTCCTCTGTTGTCACATGAACTGGCAGAGGCAGTAACCCAGATGTCCCCCGGTCGTGCACCTGGGGTCGATGGACTTCCAGTGGAATTTTACAAAAAATTCTGGGGAACAATTGGACAGGATTTATTTTGCGTGTTGCGTGAATGCGTCGGGGTAGGAGAGTTGCCGATGAGCTGCCGTCGGGCGGCTCTGACTCTCCTGCCCAAAAAAGGGGACTTGTGTGAACTTAAGAACTGGAGGCCTGTGGCATTACTCTGTGCGGACTACAAGATTTTTGCCAAGGTCCTCTCTAACAGACTGAAGTCCCATCTGGACTCTATAATACACAAGGACCAGACATATTGTGTACCGGGACGCTCAATCACGGACAACTTGTTCTTGATTAGGGACATGTTGGACTTGTCGAGAGGTTCTAATGTGAACTTTGGACTGGTCTCTTTAGATCAAGAGAAGGCTTTTGATAGAGTGGATCATGAGTATCTGTTTAATGTGATGTCTGTGTTTGGGTTTGGGAAGAGGTTTGTGACCTGTGTGAAGCTGTTGTATGCTGGGGCGTCATGTATGGTTAAGGTGGGAGGGGGGCTCAGTAGGCCAGTCTGGGTGAGACGGGGTATTAGACAAGGATGCCCTCTATCTGGGCAGCTGTACACACTAGCCATTGAGCCTTTTTTAGGACTGCTACGCAGGAGACTGCGGGGAGTGTGCTGGACAGGCATGGATGTGGTGACAGGAATAGCAGTCTCAGCATATGCAGATGATGTTTCTGTGATGGTCAGGGATGGGCAAGATATGCAGGAACTAGAGACTAGTCTGAAGGTGTACGAGGGAGCTTCATCAGCTAAGGTAAACTGGGGAAAGAGCAAAGCTCTGTTATGTGGGGCATGGGGGGATAGGGCTCCTCCTCTGCTTCCAGGGGGTTTGCAGTGGGGTTGTGAAGGGCTTAAAGTGTTGGGGGTGTACCTGGGCTCGGAGAGGTGGGTCAGCAAGAACTGGGAGGGGCTGTCACAGGCAGTGGTGTCAAGACTGGCCAGGTGGAGGTGGCTCCTGTCCCAAGTGTCATATAGAGGGAGGGTGCTGATAATCAACAACCTGGTGGCATCTTCCTTGTGGCATAAACTGGCTGTCCTCAACCCCCCCGCCGGTCTGCTTGCAGACCTGCAACGCAAGCTGGTGGACTTCTTTTGGTCGGGACATCACTGGCTGAAGGCAGCAGTTTTGTACATGACCGTCCACGAAGGAGGACAGGGACTGGTGGAGCTGGAGAGCAGGATGGCTGCTTTCCGACTAAAGGCGGTGCAGAGACTGCTGTACCACACTGATGTTGGCTGGAGGGAACCAGCATGCGCGCTGCTGAGGAGAGCTGGCGGATTAGGGTTGGACCGGCAGCTGTTCCTCATGAAGCTGGAGAGGCTGAGTACAGCAGGTCTCTCAGAGTTTTACTCTGCGGTGCTGAGGGCCTGGCAGCTGCTAAGGCCCACACGAGAAGGGGGTGTGGAGCCTGGGCAGTGGGTGTGGGAGGAGCCTATCTTCCACAACCCAGCCATCCCTTTGAGATCGGTTCAGTCGGCCACCCTGCAGAGGCAATTGATGGCAGGGGGTTTACAAAGGCTGGGTGACCTGAGACTGCTGGGAGAGGAGGGGTGGAAAACCCCGGAGGTCTTGGCGCAACAAACAGGAATAACGTCTCTTAGGCTGCTGGAGAGATTCCTGGAGGAGGTCCAGGAGGCACTGTCTGAGCCGGTAAGGGGGGTGTTTGAGAGGCCAAAGGGAGAGGGGCCACCAATGTTCCCGCCACTGCAGGTGACGGCAGAGACTGGAGACTGGCAAGGGGGTCTGGAGGACTTGTTAGATTTTAACACTCCGAGCCTGGGGGAGTTTGAGGGGGTGGGAGGTAAAGCCCTCTACAACCTCTGCGTTAAGGTTAGGAGCATTAGAAGCCTAACAGGAGTGAAGGCACATCAGTGGCAGGGGGTATGTGGGGCGGAGAGTATGGTGGGTTTTAGATGGAGGGCGCTCTACAAACCCCCAGTACCAAAGAGGTCAGGGGACCTCCAGTGGAGGGTTCTTCATGGAGCCCTGGCCACTAACAGCTGGTTGGCACGGGTTGATCCGGGAATTGGGCAGGGGTGTCCTTTCTGTCAAATGAAAGAAACTGTAATTCATGTGTTTTCTGTGTGCACCAGGTTAATGCCATTAATGTCTCTGTTGGAATGTCTGTGTGACAGGTTGGGGGTGGTTTTTGCTGTTGGGATGTTTATAATGGGATACAGGTATTCGAGTAAGGAGAAAGAAAAATGTGTTTTGTTGAATTTTCTGTTTGCTCAGGCAAAGTTAGCTATTTGGCTAACAAGGAGGAACAGGGTTAAAGGTGGGGGGATAACAGACCCTTTACTACTGTTTAATGGGATGGTCTCTGCGCGCCTTAGGGTTGAGTTTGAGTTCTATAAAATGATCAAATGTGTGGAGATGTTTGAGGAGATATGGTGTGTTGGGGGGGCTGTCTGTATTGCTGGGGAAGATGTTTTGGATATACGGTTGTAGGAGAGGGTTTTTTGTGTATGGGTTTTTGTATCATGTGGTAGATGGAAAGATGAGTATGGTACATGAATGCAGTACAGGATATATTTTTTATTTATTTTATTATTTTTTTTATTTATATTTTTATTTTTTTTTTATTTTTTTTTTTATTTTTTTTTTATTTTAGGAGTGGGGGGGTGAGTTTTAAATGAATTGAGAATGTTTCAATAAAGAAAGACCAAAAGTCAAAAGTCTCTCTCTCTCTCTCTCTCTCTCTCTCTCTCTCTCTCTCTCTCTCTCTCTCTCTCTCTCTCTCTCTCTCTCTCTCTCTCTCTCTCTCTCTCTCTCTCTCTCTCTCTCTCTCTCTCTCTCTCTCTCTCTCTCTCTCTCTCTCTCTCTCTCTCTCTCTCATGTTTAGACAAAAGGCCCTCCACTCGGACCAATTTCCATGCCATCACCGGGAGCACAGCCTTGTTTCCTGTTTTGCTGTGGCCTGTCATTAGAGAGGAGGGAGGGAGGGATGGGGAGGCAGCCTCCAGGTGTTTGCTTAGGGAGAGAGGGGGTGTATTAGGGAACGGAGAGAGATGGCCAAGAGTCTGTACGCACGCACGCACACACACACACACCTCATCCCTCCCATTCTCCATAATGACAAAATGTCTGTTCAGTGCTCAAAGCAGGCACTAGGAGGAGCACAACACTGTCTTCCCCAAGCGGCCAGAGAGCGGCCAGAGAGAAGCCAGAGAGCAGAAAGACAGCAGCAAGAGAGCAGCCAGAGAGCAGAAAGAGTGACCAAAGAGCAGAAAGAGAGCGGCCAAAGAGAAGCCAGAGAGCGGCCAGAGAGCAGCCAGAGAGCGGAAAGAGCAGCCAGAGAGCGACCAGAGAGCAGAAAGAGAGCGGCCAGAGAGAAGCCAGAGAGCAGCCAGAGAGCGGCCAGAGAGCAGCCAGAGAGCGGAAAGAGAGCGTCCAGAGAGCAGCCAGAGAGCGACCAGAGAGCAGAAAGAGAGCGGCCAGAGAGCAGCCAGAGAGCGGAAAGAGAGCGTCCAGAGAGCAGCCAGAGAGCGACCAGAGAGCAGAAAGAGAGCGGCCAGAGAGCAGAAAGAGAGCGGCCAGAGAGCAGAAAGACAGCAGCAAGAGAGCAGCCAGAGAGCAGAAAGAGTGACCAAAGAGCAGAAAGAGAGCGGCCAAAGAGAAGCCAGAGAGCGGCCAGAGAGCAGCCAGAGAGCGACCAGAGAGCAGAAAGAGAGCGGCCAAAGAGAAGCCAGAGAG
Source organism: Oncorhynchus clarkii lewisi (assembly GCF_045791955.1). Classification (NCBI taxonomy): domain Eukaryota; kingdom Metazoa; phylum Chordata; class Actinopteri; order Salmoniformes; family Salmonidae; genus Oncorhynchus; species Oncorhynchus clarkii. The sequence goes on from NW_027260877.1 coordinate 145,378, forward strand.
CGGCCAAAGAGAAGCCAGAGAGCGGCCAGAGAGAAGCCAGAGAGTGGAAAGAGAGCGGCCAGAGAGCGGAGAGAGTGGCCAGAGAGTGGAAAGAGAGCGGAGAGAGCGGCCAGAGAGCAGAAAGAGAGCGGCCAAAGAGCAGAAAGAGAGCGGCCAGAGAGTGGGGAGAGCGGCCAGAGAGCAGAAAGAGAGCGGCCAGAGAGAAGCCAGAGAGCAGCCAAAGAGCGGCCAGAGAGCAGCCAGAGAGCAGAAAGAGAGCGGCCAGAGAGCAGAAAGAGAGCGGCCAGAGAGAAGCCAGAGAGTGGCCAGAGAGCGGAAAGAGCGGCCAAAGAGCAGAAAGAGAGCGGCCAAAGAGAAGCCAGAGAGCTGCCAGAGAGTGGAAAGAGAGCGGCCAGAGAGAAGCCAGAGATCGGAAAGAGCGGCCAAAGAGCAGAAAGAGAGCGGCCAAAGAGAAGCCAGAGAGCTGCCAGAGAGTGGAAAGAGAGCGGAAAGAGAGCGGAGAGAGCGGCCAAAGAGAAGCCAGAGAGCTGCCAGAGAGTGGAAAGAGAGCGGAAAGAGAGCGGAGAGAGCGGCCAGAGAGCGGCCAGAGAGCGACCAGAGAGCAGAAAGAGAGCGGCCAGAGAGCAGAAAAAGAGCGGCCAGAGAGAAGCCAGAGAGCAGCCAGAGAGCAGAAAAAGAGCGGCCAGAGAGCAGCCAGAGAGCAGCCAGAGAGAAGCCAGAGAGAAGCCAGAGAGCAGAAAAAGAGCGGCCAGAAAGAAGCCAGAGAGCAGCCAGAGAGCAGAAAAAGAGCAGCCAGAGAGCAGCCAGAGAGCAGCCAGAGAGCAGCATGCCACTTCAGTGGGAAGGAACAGAGATCAAAGCATAAATAAATAAGATGGAAGAGCAGTGAGTCTATGACAGGACTGGAGAGGAGAGACTAGAGGGTCAGGACTTCCAGGACTGGAGAGGAGAGACTAGAGGGTCAGGACTTCCAGGACTGGAGAGGAGAGACTAGAGGGTCAGGACTTCCAGGACTGGAGAGGAGAGACTAGAGGGTCAGGACTTCCAGGACTGGAGAGGAGAGACTAGAGGGTCAGGACTTCCAGGACTGGAGAGGAGAGACTAGAGGGTCAGGACTTCCAGGACTGGAGAGGAGAGACTAGAGGGTCAGGACTTCCAGGACTGGAGAGGAGAGACTAGAGGGTCAGGACTTCCAGGGCTGGAGAGGAGAGACTAGACACTATTCTAAAAGAAAGTGAGCATTGAGGATAACCTCTGCTTCCTTAGTCCCCCTGTCTGGCCTGGGCTTCCCTGGGCCTCCCCCTCACCCCTCTGGGCTTCCCTGGGTCCTCCCCCTCACCTCTCTTGGCTTCCCTGGGGCCTCCCCCTCACCTCTCTGGGCTTCCCTGGGCCTCCCCCTCACCTCTCTTGGCTTCCCTGGGGCCTCCCCCTCACCTCTCTTGGCTTCCCTGGGGCCTCCCCCTCACCTCTCTTGGCTTCCCTGGGGCCTCCCCCTCACCCCATCTTGGCTTCCCTGGGGACTCCCCCTCACCCCTCCTGGCTTCCCTGGGGCCTCCCCCTCACCCCTCTGGGCTTGTGACTCAGTTCTCCCCTCCTGTGTGCTTACTCACCCCCCCCGTAGAGTGTGGACGTGCTCACAGTGGGTGGTGAGGATACCCATAGAATCTCTAGTTATTGTATTTCTGTGGGGATCCCCCTCTTTACAGCTCTGCAGCTCACTATCATGGGAATAGAGCAGAGAGAATGTGGAGGTTTCACTCTGTTCTGGTCTGGTCTGTCCTGTTCTGTTCTCTGCTGTGTTCTGTTCTGCTCTGTTTTGGTCTGTTCTGTTCTCTGCTGTGTTCTGTTCTGCTCTGTTTTGGTCTGTTCTGGTCTGTTCTCTGCTGTGTTCTGTTCTGCTCTGTTTTGGTCTGTTCTGGTCTGTTCTCTGCTGTGGTCTGTTCTGTTCTCTGCTGTGGTCTGTTCTGTTCTCTGCTGTGGTCTGTTCTGTTCTCTGCTGTGGTCTGTTCTCTGTTCTCTGCTGTGGTCTGTTCTCTGTTCTCTGCTGTGGTCTGTTCTCTGTTCTCTGCTGTGGTCTGTTCTGTTCTCTGCTGCGGTCTGGTCTGTTCTCTGCTGTGGTCTGGTCTGTTCTCTGCTGTGGTCTGGTCTGTTCTCTGCTGTGGTCTGGTCTGTTCTCTGCTGTGGTCTGGTCTGTTCTCTGCTGTGGTCTGGTCTGTTCTCTGCTGTGGTCTGGTCTGTTCTCTGCTGTGGTCTGGTCTCTGTTCTGTTCTCTGCTGTTCTCTGTTCTGTTCTCTGCTGTGGTCTGTTCTGTTCTCTGCTGTGGTCTGTTCTGTTCTCTGCTGTGGTCTGTTCTCTGCTGTCGTCTGTTCTGTTCTCTGCTGTTCTCTGTTCTGTTCTCTGCTGTGGTCTGTTCTGTTCTCTGCTGTGGTCTGTTCTGTTCTCTGCTGTGTTCTGTTCTGCTCTGTTTTGGTCTGTTCTGGTCTGTTCTCTGCTGTGTTCTGTTCTGCTCTGTTTTGGTCTGTTCTGGTCTGTTCTCTGCTGTGGTCTGTTCTGTTCTCTGCTGTGGTCTGTTCTGTTCTCTGCTGTGGTCTGTTCTGTTCTCTGCTGTGTTCTGTTCTGCTCTGTTTTGGTCTGTTCTGGTCTGTTCTCTGCTGTGTTCTGTTCTGCTCTGTTTTGGTCTGTTCTGGTCTGTTCTCTGCTGTGGTCTGTTCTGTTCTCTGCTGTGGTCTGTTCTGTTCTCTGCTGTGGTCTGTTCTGTTCTCTGCTGTGGTCTGTTCTCTGTTCTCTGCTGTGGTCTGTTCTCTGTTCTCTGCTGTGGTCTGTTCTGTTCTCTGCTGCGGTCTGGTCTGTTCTCTGCTGTGGTCTGGTCTGTTCTCTGCTGTGGTCTGGTCTGTTCTCTGCTGTGGTCTGGTCTGTTCTCTGCTGTGGTCTGGTCTGTTCTCTGCTGTGGTCTGGTCTCTGTTCTGTTCTCTGCTGTTCTCTGTTCTGTTCTCTGCTGTGGTCTGTTCTGTTCTCTGCTGTGGTCTGTTCTGTTCTCTGCTGTGGTCTGTTCTCTGCTGTCGTCTGTTCTGTTCTCTGTTGTGGTCTGTTCTCTGCTGTGGTCTGTTCTCTGCTGTGGTCTGTTCTGTTCTCTGCTGTTCTCTGTTCTGTTCTCTGCTGTGGTCTGTTCTGTTCTCTGCTGTGGTCTGTTCTGTTCTCTGCTGTCGTCTGTTCTGTTCTCTGTTGTGGTCTGTTCTCTGCTGTGGTCTGTTCTGTTCTCTGCTGTGGTCTGTTCTCTGCTGTCGTCTGTTTTGTTCTCTGTTGTGGCCTGTTCAGGTCTGTTCTGTTGTGTTCTGTTCTCTGCTGTGGTCTGTTCTCTGTTCTGGTCTGCTGTTCTCTGTTCTGGTCTGTTCTGTTCTCTGTTCTGGTTTGTTCTGGTCTGGTCTGTTCTCTGTTCTGGTTTGTTGTGGTCTGTTCTGGTCTGGTCTGTTCTCTGTTCTGGTTTGTTGTGATCTGGTCTGGTCTGTTCTCTGTTCTGGTCTGCTGTGATCTGGTCTGTTCTCTGCTGTGGTCTGTTCTGTTCTGTTCTCTGCTGTGGTCTGTTCTCTGCTGTGGTCTGGTCTGGTCTGTTCTCTGTTCTGGTCTGCTGTGATCTGGTCTGTTCTCTGTTCTGGTTTGTTGTGGTCTGTTCTGGTCTGGTCTGTTCTCTGTTCTGGTTTGTTGTGATCTGGTCTGTTCTCTGTTCTGGTTTGTTGTGGTCTGTTCAGGTCCGTTGTGTTCTGTTCTCTGCTGTGGTCTGTTCTGGTCTGCTGTGATCTGGTCTGTTCTCTGTTCTGGTTTGTTGTGGTCTGTTCTGGTCTGGTCTGTTCTCTGTTCTGGTCTGCTGTGATCTGGTCTGTTCTCTGTTCTGGTTTGTTGTGGTCTGTTCAGGTCCGTTGTGTTCTGTTCTCTGCTGTGGTCTGTTCTGGTTTGTTGTGGTCTGTTGTGGTCTGCTACAACACCCCTAGGGAGGCAGCCCAGGATGCTGTAGCGAGACACCACCAGACATTTAACATTGTAACACACAGACAGACACTGACACCAAAACAGCCATCAGTAGGTGGCTTAGTGGATATGATCATGTGTTAGACACACCTGGAGCCACTGCACACGCCACGGGGGCCCGTAACACCGTGTGTGTCTGACACAAATGCACACTGACATACTGAGGTAGTTGGGGATTCATTACCCCCCCCCCCTCACAACTTCTGCCGGTGTCATGGCAACAGGGAAACAGATACACCCCTGGAGCTCAGACCCGGTTGTGTCAGTCCACAGGTGAGGTGGCAGCCACGGGCACGGGTACGGTAAGCCCAACCCACCACCACACTTCTCCTTTCTTTCCTCTCTCTTTCAACAGCGAGAGGAGCAGGCCACAGCTGTCAGCGGCCATGACATCAGACAGAGGAAACATGTCAGAGTGGGTTTGTGTTTTCTGAGAGACAGTAATATGGCCGACATGGCGTCACCACGTCACACAAAGGACAGCCACTCCCAAGTCTCTCGGCAGCATTTGCACAGAAGACAAGATAGAAAACAGAGCCTCCTCTGGCTCAGCACTTTGACAGTGTCTTGCTGTGTAATGTTCTGTCTGTTAACGACGTGGTTGTAAACACTCCTTCCCTTCACCTTTCTCTCTCCCATCTGCCTGTTTGCTTTAGCTCCGCAAATGTGAGACTAGCGCCGTAGCCACGGCAACACCACAATGGCCCTCAGCTGTAGAGTGAGAGCGTGTCTCTATTATGTACTAATAGCTTAATGTCTGTGGGTGTGTGTGTTTTATGGTATGTCCTATAATTACAACTTGTACGACACGGAAGCTTAACTAACCAACACTCCTTTCAACTCCTCTCTGCCACAGTGAAGTCATTGTGAGTGCCAAGCACAATATCAGTGTCCACATCTTCAAGGGGCTCCACCACTCTCTCTCTCTCTCTCTCTCTCTCTCTGCTGACCAGAGTGGTGACTTTGAAGATTATTTATATTGGATTTTTATTACTGCTTTTTGGTCCAAGTCAAACCTCTCACTCTCTTGCACAAAACTCTCTAATGTTGGAAGGATCAAAAACACAAAAAGTTGTTCTCAACTTTTGAAGTTTATTTTAAAAAGCAGAGCATCTGAGTCTGCAATTTAACTATTATTTTTTAACTCTACTTTATCTTATCACCACCGCTGCCCAATGTGCTCATATGACATTTTCCCCTTACATGTCTAAAAACCAACGAGCTAAACTGATATCAAAAACAGACAGTTAGTCCAACAAGCATGATCACTGTGGCTGCTGGCTAACCTTCACACCATCTGTGTGATGACTGGGTCTCTGAAGTTCATGTCAGAGTATTTGATCATTTTTATTTAACCTTCATTTCCACAGGTTTTTCTCATAGAGGTAACATCTACTTTTCAAGGGAGACCTGGTCCGACAGCAGCAAGGGAAACAACGTTTCACAAAAAACTACTTACATACACTAACACAACATTGAACAAAACTATAGACACACATACAGTACAACAATGACATATTACGTAAAGAAACACAAAATGTCATAACTAAAAAACAGCGGTCCTAAAGACAATTACACTCTTCCATGATATTTATAATGGATCAAGTGTTTAAACTCCACCAACGTTTTTGATTGGTAAAGAACCTGAGAGCTGCATGATATACTGAATCAAGTGATCTCAAGGTAGAGGCCTGTACTGTTCAATTAACAGGTGTACCTTCTAAAAAAAGTTAATTTGTGGAATTTCTTTCCTTCTTAATGCGTTTGAGCCAATCAGTTGTGTTGTGACAAGGTAGGGTTGGTATACAGAAGACAGCCCTAATTGGTAAAAGACCAAGAACTCAAATAAGCAAAGAGAAACAACAGTCCATCATTACTCTAAGACATGAAGGTCAGTCAACATGGAACATTTCAAGAACTTTGAAGTTTGTTCAAGTGCAGTTGCAAAAACCATCAAGCACTATGATGAAACTGGCTCTCATGAAGACCGCCATAGGAAAGGAAGCAAAAACCATCAAGCACTATGATGAAACTGGCTCTCATGAGGACCGCCATAGGAAAGGAAGACCCAGAGTTACCTCTGCTGTAGAGGATAAGTTAACAGCCTCAGAAATTGCAGCCCAAATAAATGCTTCACAGAGTTCAAGTAACAGACACATCTCAGCTAGAGGTCGACCGATTATGATTTTTCAATGCCGATACCGATTATTGGAGGACCCAAAAAAGCCGATACCGATTAATAGGCCAATTTTTATTTATATTTGTAATAATGACAATTACAACAATACAGAATGAACACTAAACCCTTTTATTTTAACTTAATATAATACATCAATTACATCTATTTAGTCTCAAATAAATAATGAAACATGTTACATTTGGTTTAAATAATGCAAAAACAAAGTGTTGGAGAAGAAGCTAAAAGTGCAATATGTGCCATGTAAGAAAGCTAACGTTTAAGTTCCTTGCTCTTAACATGAGAACATATGAAAGTTGGTGGTTCAATATTCCCAGTTAAGAAGTTTTAGGTTGTAGTTATTATAGGAATTATGACACGTCAACTATTCCTCTCTATACCATTTGTATTTCATATACCTTTTGACTATTGGATGTTCTTATAGGCACCATAGTATTGCCAGCCTAATCTCGGGAGTTGATAGGCTTGAAGTCATAAACAGCGCTGTGCTTCAAGCATTGCTAAGAACTGCTCACTAACGCAGTAAAGTGCTGTTTGAATGAATGCTTACGAGCCTGCTGCTGCCTACCACCGCTCAGTCAGACTGCTCTATCAAATATCAAATCATAGACTTAATTATAATAAACACACAGAAATACGAGCCTTTGGTCATTAATATGGTTAAATCTGGAAACTTTCATTTCGAAAACAAAACGTTTATTCTTTCAGTGAAATACGGAACCGTTACGTATTCCATCTAACGGGTGGGCATCCATAAGTCTAAATATTGCTGTTACATTGCACAACCTTCAATGTTATGTCATAATTATGTACAGTCTTTGTTAGGATGAAAACCCAGTTTGCAACGAGCCAGGCAACCCAAACTGTTGCATATACCCTGACTCTGCTTGCACTGAACGCAAGAGAAGTGACACAATTTCCCTAGTTAAAATAATTGCATGTTAACAGTCAATATTAACTAAATATGCAGGTTTAAAAATATATACTTCTGTGTATTAATTTTAAGAAAGGCATTGATGTTTATTGTTAGGTACATTTGTGCAAAGAATGTGCTTTTTTCACGAATGCACTTTTGTTAAATCATCACCCGTTTGGTGAAGTAGGCTGTGATTCGATGATAAATTAACAGGCACCGCACTGATTATATGCAACGCAGGACAAGCTAGTTAAACTAGTAATATCATCAACCATGTGTAGTTAACTAGTGATTATGTTAAGATTGATTGCTTTTTATAAGATAAGTTTAATGCTAGCTAGCAACTTACCTTGGCTCATTGCCCGCCACAAGGTCTTTTTGACGCTGCACTCGCGTAACAGGTGGTCAGCCTGCCACGCAGTTTCCTCATGGATTGCAATGTAATCGGCCATAATCGGCATCCAAAAAGGCTGATTACCGATTGTTATGAAAACTTGAAATTGGCCCAAATGAATCATGCTGATTAATCGGTCGACCTCTAATCTCAACATCAACTGTTCAGAGGAGACTGCGTGAATCAGGCCTTTATGGTTGAATTCCTGCAACAACAAAAAAACACTACTAAAGGACACCAATAATAAGAAGAGACTTGCTTGGGCCAAGAAACACGAGCGATGGACATTAGACCGTGAAAATCTGTCCTTTGGTCTGATGAGTGCAAATTTGAGAGATTTGTTTCCAACCGCTGTGTCTTTGTGAGACGCAGAGTAGGTGAACAGATGATGTCCGCATGTGTGGTTCCCACCGTGAAGCATGGAGGAAGAGGTGTGATGGTGTGGGGGTGCTTTGCTGGTGACACTGTCTGTGATTTATTTAGAATTCAGGATACACTTAACCAGCATGACTACCACAGCATTCTGCAGCGATATCCCATCCCATCTGGTTTGCGCTTAGCGGGACGATCATTTGCTTTTCAACAGGACAATGACCAAACACTGATGATTAACGACTCATGATGCAATTGTAACAACATACAAGAACTCAAGTCCTTGTGTTCACCTTCCTAGAATTCCTCACACTCAAATGCAGACCGTATTATCTCCCAAGAGAACTCTCCTCGGTTATAGTCACAGCTGTGTATATCCCTCCGCAAGCGTATACAGTTGAAGTCGGAAGTTTACATACACTTAGGTTGGAGTCATTAAAACTTGTTTTTCAACCACTCCACACATTTCTTGTTAACAAACTATAGTTTTGGCAAGTAGGTTAGGACATCTACTTTGTGCATGACACAAGTCATTTTTCCAACAATTGTTTACAGACAGAATATTTCACTTATAGTTCCCTATATTATAATTCCAGTGGGTCAGAAGTTTACATACACTAAGTTGACTGTGCCTTTAAACAGCTTGGACATTTCCAGAAAATTATGTCATGGCTTTAGAAGCTTCTGATGTCTAATTGACATAATTTGAGTCAATTGGAGGTGTACCTGTGGATGTACTTCAAGGCCTACCTTCAAACTCAGTGACTCTTTGCTAGACATCATGGGAAAATCAAAAGAAATCAGCCAAGACCTCAGAAAAAAAATGGAGACCTCCACAAGTCTGGTTCATCCTTGGGAGCTATTTCCAAACGCCTGAAGGCACGTTCATCTGTACAAACAATAGTACGCAAGCATAAACACCATGGGACCACGCAGCCGTCAAACCGCTCAGGAAGGAGACGCGTTCTGTTTCCTAGAGATGAACGTACTTTGGTGCTTAAAGTGCAAATCAATCCCAGAAAAACAGCAAAGGACCTTGTGCAGATGCTGGAGGAAACAGGTACAAAAGTATCTATATCCACAGTAAAACGAGTCCTATATCAACATAACCTGAAAGGCCGCTCAGCAAGGAAGAAGCCACTGCTCCAAAACCGCCATAAAAAAGCCAGACTACGGTTTGCAGCTGCACATGGGGACAAAGATCGTACTTTTTGGAGAAATGTCCTCTGGTCTGATGAAACAAAAATATAACTGTTTGGCCATAATGACCATCGTTGTTTGAAGGAAAAAGGGGAGGCTTGTAAGCCGAAGAACACCATCCCAACCGTGAAGCACGGGGGTGGCAGCATCATGTTGTGGAGGTGCTTTGCTGCAGGAAGGACTAGTGCACTTCACAAAATAGATGGCTGCATGAGGATGGAAAATGATGTGGATATATTGAAGCGACATCTCAAGACATCAGTCAGGAAGTTAAAGCTTGGTCGCAAATGGGTCTTCCAAATGGACAATGACCCCAAGCATAATTCCAAAGTTGTGGCAAAATGGCCTAAGGACAACAAAGTCAAAGTATTGGAGTGGCCATCACAAAGCCCTGACCCTCAATCCTATAGAATTTTTTTGGCAGAACTGAAAAAGCTTGTGCGAGCAAGGAGGTCTACCCACCTGACTCAGTTACACCAGCTCTGTCAGGAGGAATGGACCAAAATTCACCCAACGTATTGTGGGAAGCTTGTGAAAGGCTACCCAAAACATTTGACCCAAGTTAAACAATTTAAAGGCAATACTACCAAATACTAATTGAGTGTATGTAAACTTCTGACCCACTGGGAATGTGATGAAAGAAATAAAAGCTGAAATAAATCACCCTCTACTATTATTCTAACATTTCACATTCTTAAAATAAAAGTGGTGATCCTAACTGACCTAAGACATGGCATTTTTACTAGGATTAAAATGTCAGGAATTGTGAAAAACTGTATGTAAACTTCCGGCTTCAACTGTTGACGGACATATTCAATCCATCCCTATCCCAGTCTGCTGTCACCACATGCTTCAAGATAGCCACCATTATTCCTGTTCCCAAGAAAGCAAAGGTAACTCTACTAAATGACTATTGCTCCGTAGCACTCACTTCTGTCATCATGAAGTGCTTTGAGAGACTAGTCAAGGACCATATCACCTCCACCCTACCTGTCACCCAAGACCCACTCCAATTTGCTTACCGCCCCAATAGGTCCACAGACGATGCAATCGCTATTACACTGCACACTGCCCTATCCCACCTGGACAAGAGGAATAGCTATGTAAGAATGCTGTTCATTGACTACAGCTCAGCATTCTACCCTCCAAACTCATCATTAAGCTTGAGACCCTGGCTCTCGATCCCCGCCCTGTGAAACTGGGTCCTAGACTTCCTGATTGGCTGCCCCCAGGTGATGAAGGTAGGAAACAACATCTCCACCCCGCTGATCCTCAACACTGGGGCACACAAGGGTGCATTTTAAGCCCCCTCCTGTACTCCCTGTTCACTTACGACTGCGTGGCCATGTACGCCTCCAACTCAATCATCAGTTTGCAGACAACCCTACAATGGTAGGGCCCTCGAAGTGTAGCATCAGTAAAATAACCTCTCACTCAATGTCAGCAAAACAAAATAAATGATCATGGACTTCAGGAAACAGCAAAGGGAGCATCCCCTTATCCACATCGACGGGACAACAGTAGAGAAGGTGGAAAGTTTTAAGTTCCTCTGTATCTCTGAAATGGTCCAAGCACACAGTGTGGTGAAGAAGGCGCAACCTCAGGAGGCTGAAAAAACGTGGCTTGTCACCAAAAACCCTTCTAACTTTTACAGATGCACAATTGAGAGCATCCTGTCGCGCTGTTTTACCACCTGGTACGGCAACTGCACCACCCACAACCGCAGGGGCTCTCCAGAGGGTGGTGCTGTCTGCATCACCGGGGGCAAACTACCTGCCCTCCAGGACACCTACACCACCCGATGTCACAGGAAGGCCAAAAAGATAATCAAGGACAACAACCACCCGAGCCACTGTCTGTTCACCCTGCTATCATCCAGAAGGTGAGGTCAGTACAGGTGCATCAGAGCTGGGACAGAGAGATAGAAGCTGTTTTTCAATCTCAAGGCAATCAGATTGTTAAACAGCCACACTAGCACAGAGGCAGCTGCCTACCTATAGACTTGATATACTCTGTCACTTTAATAAATGCTAGTCACTTCTATATGCCATTTTATAAGAACTCTGTCACTGCTCATCTCATATATTTTATACTCTGTCACTGCTCATCTACTCTGTCACTGCTCATCTATATATTTTATACTCTGTCACTGCTCATCTATATATTTTATACTCTGTCACTGCTCATCTATATATTTTATACTCTGTCACTGCTCATCTATATATTTTATACTTATATATTCTCATCCCATTCCTTTATTAGATTGTGTGTATTAGGTTTAGTTGTGGAATTTGTTAGATATTACCTGTTAGATACTGCTGCATTGTCGGATCTAGAAGCTGAAGAATTTCGCTAGACTCGCGACTGCTAACCATGTGTATGTGACCAATAACATTTGATTTGATTTGACACACCTCCAGGCTGTGTAAGGGCTATTTGACCAAGAAGGAGAGTGATGGAGTGCTGCATCAGATGATCTAGCCTCCAAAATCACCCAACCTCAACCCAATTGAGATGGTTTGGGATGAGTTAGACCGCAGAGTGAAGAAAAGCAGCCAACAAGTGCTCAGCATATGTGGGAACTCCTTCAAGACTTTTGGAAAAGCATCTAGGTGAAGCTGGTTGACAGAATGTCAGAGTGTGCAAAGCTGCCATCCAGGCAAAGGGTGGCTACTTAGAAGAATCTCAAATATAAATATATTTTGATTTGTTTAACACTTTTTTGGTTACTACATGATTCCATATGTGTTATTTCATAGTTTTGATGTCTTCCCTATTATTCTGCAACGTAGAAAATAGTAAAAATAAAGAAAAATCCTTGAATGAGTAGGTGTCCAAACTTTTGACAGGTACTGTACATCGTACCAGCTCCTGCCTGGCCTTCAGAGGAAAAACAAGCCTTATGCCGGTAATAAAAACCTATTTTCAGCTGGAGCTTCCTTATCAAGTTCTCCACATGAACAGTGAAGCTCATCCTGTCATCCACCCACACTCCCAACTATTTGTACACTTGGACATTCTCTATAGTATGTTCATCCAATGTATGTGTGACTGTATGGGAGTGTGTGTGTCTGCCTGTCAGTGTCTGCCTGTCAGTGTCTGCCTGTCGGCCTGTCAGTGTCTGCCTGTCGGTGTCTGCCTGTCGGTGTCTGCCTGTCGGTGTCTGCTTACACTTACTTGCTTGGTGTGTGTGTATGTCTGGCAACCTGTCTTTCTGTCTGTCTGTTCTGCTCTGTCCGTCTTTCTGACTGTCTGCCTACCTGTCTATCTGTGTCTGTCTGTCCACTCCGCTCTGGGTCTGCTCTGCTCTGGGTCTGCTCTGCTCTGGGTCTGCTCTGCTCTGCTCTGCTCCGTGTGTGTGTGTGTGTGTGTTTGTGTGTATGTCTGCCAACCTGTCTTTCTGTCTGTCTGTTCTGCTCTGTCCGTCTATCTGACTGTCTGCCTACCTGTCTATCTGTGTCTGTCTGTCCACTCCACTCTGCTCTGGGTCTGCTCTGCTCTGGGTCTGCTCTGCTCCGTGTGTGTGTGTATGTCTGCCAACCTGTCTTTGTCTGTCTGTCTGTTCTGCTCTGTCCGTCTTTCTGACTGTCTGCCTACCTGTGTCTGTCTGTCCACTCTGCTCTGGGTCTGCTCTGCTCTGGGTCTGCTCTGCTCTGGGTCTGCACTGCTCTGGGTCTGCACTGCTCCGTGTGTGTGTGTGCTTGGTGTGTGTCTACAGGAACGCAGATGCTCCTCTCCCTTCTCTCTCTTGTTATTTACAGCCCAATGGTGACCTGCCTGGCCCTCTCTGGTTTGGCCCTGCTCTGTGTGTCTGGCCTGGTTGTTTTCAAAGAATACTGCAAGTGTGTCGGTCTGTTCTGGTAACCCTGCTCTTTAAAAGGGGAATTTCACAATTTTTCAACTTTATATTCATCATCTCCAGCACCACCCCAACATCAACATCTGTGAAAATGGTGTGTTTCTATATTCTGTAGTAAAAAAAGATTGAGGAAGATGTTTCCAATGACATCATCGGTGTGCACCTTGTGATTTTAACCAATTATGAGTAGGCATTGCCACTAATTGTCTACCAATTTGTTGATGATGTCATTGGAAACACTTATGTTCCTCTATGTTTTTTACTAAAAAACATAGAAACGCACCATTTTCACATCTGCTGATGCTGATGTTGTTTTTTTTTTTTAAATGTCCCTTTAGCTACCCAGCCAGCACTGTGCTGCTGACCCTGCTCTTTACATACCCAGCCAGCACTGTACTGCTAACCCTGCTCTTTACATACCCAGCCAGCACTGTACTGCTGACCCTGCTCTTTACATACCCAGCCAGCACTGTGCTGCTGACCCTGCTCTTTACATACCCAGCCAGCACTGTGCTGCTGACCCTGCTCTTTACATACCCAGCCAGCACTGTACTGCTAACCCTGCTCTTTACATACCCAGCCAGCACTGTACTGCTAACCCTGCTCTTTACATACCCAGCCAGCACTGTACTGCTAACCCTGCTCTTTACATACCCAGCCAGCTGACTGTACTGCTGACCCTGCTCTTTACATACCCAGCCAGCACTGTGCTGCTGACCCTGCTCTTTACATACCCAGCCAGCACTGTTCTGAACTGCTAACCCTGCTCGTTTACTACCCAGCCAGCACTGTACTGCTGATGACCCTGCTCTTTACATACCCAGCCAGCACTGTACTGCTAACCCTGCTCTTTACATACCCAGCCAGCACTGTTCTGTACTGCTAACCCTGATCTTTAAACTACTCAGCCAGCACTGTACTGTACTGCTAACCTGATCTTTAACTACCCAGCCAGCACTGTACTGCTGACACTGATCTTTAACTACCCAGCCAGCACTGTAATGTACTGCTGACCCTGATCTTTAACTACACAGCCAGCACTGTACTGATGACCCTGATATTTAACTACCCAGCCAGCACTGTACTGATGACCCTGATATTTAACTACCCAGCCAGCACTGTACTGCTGACCCTGATATTTAACTACCCAGCCAGCACTGTACTGTACTGATGACACTGATCTTTAACTACCCAGCCAGCACTGCACTGATGACACTGATCTTTAACTACCCAGCCAGCACTGCACTGATGACACTGATCTTTAACTACCCAGCCAGCACTGTAATGTACTGCTGACCCTGATATTTAACTACCCAGCCAGCACTGCACTGATGACACTGATCTTTAACTACCCAGCCAGCACTGTACTGTACTGCTGACACTGATCTTTAACTACCCAGCCAGCACTGCACTGTACTGCTGACACTGATCTTTACATACCCAGCCAGCACTGTACTGATGACACTGATCTTTACATACCCAGCCAGCACTGTACTGATGACACTGATCTTTAACTACCCAGCCAGCACTGTACTGATGACACTGATCTTTAACTACCCAGCCAGCACTGTACTGCTGACACTGATCTTTAACTACCCAGCCAGCACTGCACTGTACTGCTGACACTGATCTTTAACTACCCAGCCAGCACTGTACTGTACTGCTGACACTGATCTTTAACTACCCAGCCAGCACTGTACTGTACTGCTGACACTGATCTTTAACTACCCAGCCAGCACTGTAATGTACTGCTGACACTGATCTTTAACTACCCAGCCAGCACTGTACTGTACTGCTGACACTGATCTTTAACTACCCAGCCAGCACTGTACTGTACTGCTGACACTGATCTTTAACTACCCAGCCAGCACTGTACTGATGACACTGATCTTTAACTACCCAGCCAGCACTGTACTGCTGACACTGATCTTTAACTACCCAGCCAGCAGTGTACTGTACTGCTGACACTGATCTTTAACTACCCAGCCAGCACTGCACTGATGACACTGATCTTTAACTACCCAGCCAGCACTGTACTATACTGCTTCCCTTCAGTACCCACAGAGACTAACTTCTGATGATCTTTATTGAGACAGACAGACCAGGGACCAGAAGGTCTGTCTCCATCTGTGTCCATCGTGCTCTGGCTTGACCCCTGCTAGAGGAGGGGTGGAGGGCTCCGTTTCCGCTCCTGTCTGTCTGTCACCGGGACCCTGACCCTCTTTGAAATGTTGGAATCTCAGTGCTTTAAAGGGGGTTGGGGGGCAGTGGTTGGTAACAGGGTGGGGGCTCTACGTTGCTCTCTTCTACACACAGTGAGTGTTGAAAACTGGCTATTATTATTATTTTTCTAAACGGGTTGCCCCCATGTGTCTTTTCTGAAATGACCAGCGGGGTGAGGGGGGGGGGGGTCAACCCAGACACGCAGAGGTCAGGAGAAATTCATATTTTATTATTATCATCCCCTCCAGAGGAAATTATTCTGAGCCCCTCAGGGGGGGTTATGGGTACGGGTGACTCATTGCAGCCAGCAGTGTGAGTGCATGTGTGAAAATAGCCCCCACCACCCTTCGCAGCCAGAGAAATGTTATTTTAATATCAAACGTAAACTAAATGTGGGACACCAGAGGAGAGGAAGGAAAGAGCTGCTCTGGTCTTTTACTTTTCCTTTTTCCACTGAGACATTAGGGATGTTGTTCTCTGTCTCTGTCTGTCTCTCTCTCTCTCTGTCTGTCTCTCTCTCTCTCTCGCTGTCCGTCTCTCTCTCGCTGTCCGTCTCTCTCTCGCTGTCCGTCTCTCTCTCGCTGTCCGTCTCTCTCTCTCTCTCTCTCGCGCTGTCCGTCTCTCTCTCTCTCTCTCTCGCGCTGTCCGTCTCTCTCGCTGTCCGTCTCTCTCTCTCTCTGTCCGTCTCTCTCTCTCTCGCGCGCTGTCCGTCTCTCTCTCTCTCGCTGTCCGTCTCTCTCTCTCTCTCTCTCGCTGTCCGTCTCGCTCTCTCGCTGTCAGTCTCTCTCTCGCTGTCCGTCTCTCTCTCGCTGTCCGTCTCTCTCGCTGTCCGTCTCTCTCTCTCTGTCCGTCTCTCTCTCGCTGTCCGTCTCTCTCGCTCTCCGTCAGTCTCTCTCTCTCTCTCTCGCTCTCTCTCTGTCTGTCTCTCCATATGTGTTTCTCCATCTGTTTGTCTCTCTCTCTCTCCCCATCTGTCTCTCTCTCTCCCCCCGTCTCTCCCTCTCTCCCCGCCTGTGTGTCTCCCTCTCCCCCCGCCTGTGTGTCTCCCTCTCTCCCCGCCTGTGTGTCTCCCTCCCCCGCCTGTGTGTCTCCCTCTCCCCCCGCCTGTGTGTCTCCCTCCCCCCGCCTGTGTCCCCCCGTCTCTCCCCCCGCCTGTGTGTCTCCCTCTCTCTCCCCTCGCCTGTGTGTCTCCCTCTCCCCCGCCTGTGTGTCTCCCTCTCTCCCCGCCTGTGTGTCTCCCTCTCTCCCCGCCTGTGTGTCTCCCTCTCTCCCCGCCTGTGTGTCTCCCTCCCTCTCTCCCCGCCTGTGTGTCTCCCCGCCCTCCCTCTCTCCCCGCCTGTGTGTCTCCCTCCCTCTCTCCCCGCCTGTGTGTCTCCCTCTCTCCCCGCCTGTGTGTCTCCCTCTCTCCCCGCCTGTGTGTCTCCCTCTCTCCCCGCCTGTGTGTCTCCCTCTCTCCCCGCCTGTGTGTCTCCCTCTCTCCCCGCCTGTGTGTCTCCCTCTCTCCCCGCCTGTGTGTCTCCCTCTCTCCCCGCCTGTGTGTCTCCCTCTCTCCCCGCCTGTGTGTCTCCCTCTCTCCCCGCCTGTGTCTCCCTCTCTCCCCGCCTCTGTCTCCCTCTCTCCCCGCCTCTGTCTCCCTCTCTCCCCGCCTCTGTCTCCCTCTCTCCCCGCCTCTGTCTCCCTCTCTCCCCGCCTCTGTCTCCCTCTCTCCTCGCCTGTGTCTCCCTCTCTCCCCGCCTGTGTCTCCCTCTCTCCCCGCCTGTGTCTCCCTCTCTCCCCGCCTGTGTCTCCCTCTCTCCCCGCCTGTGTGTCTCTCGCTCTCTCGTTGGTTTAGGGTTACGAGAGGACTCTAGCAGTTGAAATTAAATGAAAGATTGGTGAAAACAACATGTGCCTTGCACATGTACTCCAAGGTGCTCCAAGGTGAACCCCCTGACCTCACAGCACAGTTATCCCTATAAAAGCTTTCACAACAGTCTTGATAGAAAAAAATGCATCTTATCTTAATAATCTTTCACTTTATGGAACCTTTCACTGTAAACAGTTTTAGGGTCAAAACTAAGTACCTCAGAAAGGGTACTGTTTCATCTCTCGGTCTATATGCCAACTTCACCAGACCTGGCTGGAGACTCAAATATAACATAGAGGAAACACCTCAACCCATTGAGATGTGAACTATCATAAGTTACCCCTAACCACAGACCATTCATGTGGATAATGATCTGATCCTGGACCAGTAGTTATGACATTTACCTTTCCCCCCAATTCCCAACCCATAGGTCATATCCATAGGTCATACCCATAGGTCAAGGGTCATAGACTCACCTGCTGGTACTCCTGGCAGACGTCTGGTTGGACCAGCGTATCAGCGATCTTCTGGAGGTGTGGTTTCAAGAGCTCCCTGGAGCAGCCCCCCAGCACGGCAGCCAGAACCATGAGGGGGGTGTGGGGGGAGGAGGAGGAGGAAGGGATCTCCAAGTGGACCAGGAGCAGCTTGAGGAAGACCTCAGGGCTGACAAAGGTCCCCAGCAGCTTGGCAGACCTCAGACACTGCAGAGAGAGAGACAGGGGATACTATAGTTTATGGAATGATTTGCCAATATTACAGAGTGTATTTCACGCCAATAAAACACATTGAATTGATAGAGCAAAGATTAGCGAGAGAGCAGAGACCAATACTAGAGAGAAAGAGACAATAAGAGAGAAAGAAAGAGGACAAAAGAAAGAATTCAACATAACAGAAGACCACAGAAGAGAACGTAATTCATAATCCATTATCAGCCAGTGGATCAGGGGAACCATCAAATGCTTCCTCTTGGGGCAGGTGCATCCCAAGTCCGTAGGCCAGCCCAGCCTAACTGTCTCAGGGCTATAAGACACATATATCACGATTCACTGCTGTCTATTCTAAGGCCAGCAGGTGTGTCCTCTCATGACATGACCATCAAGATCAAGCCATTCACCACAGCAGCTCTGAAACATCTGTTTCTGGGTGGAAAGAATGTCAATGGAAATAGGCCATGAGCATGACAATAACGGAAATAACTTGAAGGAAGGAAGGCCATTAGTACTGTGAGCAGTTTGTTAAAATGGTGCATCAGTGTACGGCTTGTTTCACAAAGATCTGTCAAGTGATGAACTGAAGTAGCCAACACACAGGTACTGTTTACTGGACCTGTAGAGCAGATATCTACCATTATCTTCTTTATTTAACAGTGATTTAACCTTTATTCATCCAGGTTAGTCTATACAGAGAATATATGTTTAACAAGAGAGACAAGATCCAAGAAAGAGCTCACCAGCTGCAATAGCAACACTATCATCCAACCATTAGACTTACCACTATCATCCAACCATTAGGCTTACCACTATCATCCAACTATTAGGCCTACCACTATCATCCAACCACTATCATCCAACCATTAGGCCTACCACTCTCATCCAACCATTAGGCCTACCACTATCATCCAACCACTGTCATCCAACCATTAGGCCTACCACTATCATCCAACCATTAGATCTACCACTATCATCCAACCATTAGACCTACCACTATCATCCAACCATTAGACCTACCACTATCATCCAACCACTATCATCCAACCATTATACCTACCACTATCATCCAACCACTATCATCCAACCATTAGACCTACCACTATCATCCAACCATTAGACCTACCACTATCATCCAACCACTATCATCCAACCATTAGACCTACCACTATCATCCAACCATTATACCTACCACTATCATCCAACCAGTAGGCCTACCACTATCATCCAACCACTATCATCCAACCATTAGGCCTTCCACTATGATCCAACCATTAGACCTACCACTATCATCCAACCAATAGACCTACCACTACCATCCCACCACTCTCATCCAACCAATAGACCTACCACTATCATCCAAACACTATCATCCAACCATTAGGCCTACCACTATCATCCAAACACTATCAATCAACCATTAGGCCTACCACTATCATCCAACCATTAGGCCTACCACTATCATCCAACCATTAGACCTACCACTATCATCCAACCATTAGACCAACCACTATCATCCAACCTTAACCCCTACCTTAACCATTTTACATTTCATTTCCAATGGTGTAGGGACGTCCCATTGGATTACATAGAACACACAGTGATAGCATGTGTCTCTATGTGTTGACCACTCACGTTGGTGACCACGTCGCTCTCGGGGTCGTTGCAGGCGCGGTACAGCGTGGAGAGCAGCAACTGCAGGTGCTGGGTGCAGTGGTCCTCAGCGTGCAGCAGCAGGGCATACAGCAGCTGGGCCGTCTTGACCCGCGTGCCCGCCACCCAGTCAACCACGTCGCGAGCCAACGCCGGCAGCAGGTTGGACAGGTTCCTCACCACCAGCTCCCTGCAGCCCAGGCCCGGACGCGCCACTGGGGGGAGTAGAGAGGTGGTGGGGGGGGTTAGAAAGTGCATGAATATGCCAACATGCATTAGCCTACTAAAAAGCACACAAATGGACCAATTAAGATTTACATCTAAGGCTCCGTTTGCACCAATTAGATCTGCAAAAGATCTGAACTGAATGATTGGTTCAAAAGACCAATAATTTGGCAAAAGATCAGAATTGGGCTGCCTGTGTAAACGCAGCCTATAAATCTACATCTACAAGTGCTAATAAGTTAATTGTGTTGTAACTGTGTTCTCCTATTTCTAACTGTGAAATAGAGACAGAACAACTGTTCCATTGCCCCCTGGCCCAGTTTTGCTGATGGAGCATTTTACAATATTTATTTTCAACAAAACACTTCCGTAGGCAAGAAGGGAACTTAATTTGCCGGGTGTTTTCTGCTGTCACAGTGATACTGATGGAGAGAGAGGACTGCATCTTACTCTAAACTCTAAGTCCCATTTTCCAGACATGTACATTTTGGTTTTATGATTGAGATTTCCTCTCCGTGGGACTTGTCAGAGCAAGTGGAACACATTTTTAAATGAATAGCCTCCACATGCTTCATCCCTCTCCCCCGCCTACCCTCCCTCTCTCTCCCCCGCCTTCCCGCTCGCCCACCTTCCTTCAGTAGCCTATGAGCGGGTCTCCCTCCCTCATGAACAGGTCTCCCTCTCTTTCTATTTCTCTTTTGCAGGCTGCTAATGAGAGGGGAAGAGGGTGATCAATCCTACAGAATCACACAGGACAAGACAAGCCGTTTCTGGTTGTGTCCCAGTTGTCTGACACTGACCTTTTCAGACAGGAGGGGGCCGTGTTGGATTTATGACTGGCAGGGAGAGAGACTCATCCAGTAACCATCAGCATTATCACTGTGTGGAGCTGGAGACTGACCCAGATCTGCACTACACAATAGAGGTCGACCGATTATGATTTTTCAACGCCGATACCGATTATTGGAGGACCCAAAAAAAAGCCGATACCGATTATTGGAGGACCCAAAAAAAAGCCGATACCGATTATTGGAGGACCCAAAAAAAAGCCGATACCGATTATTGGAGGACCCAAAAAAAAGCCGATACCGATTATTGGAGGACCCAAAAAAAAGCCGATACCGATTATTGGAGGACCCAAAAAAAAGCCGATACCGATTATTGGAGGACCCAAAAAAAAGCCGATACCGATTATTGGAGGACCCAAAAAAAAGCCGATACCGATTATTGGAGGACCCAAAAAAAAGCCGATACCGATTATTGGAGGACCCAAAAAAAAGCCGATACCGATTATTGGAGGACCCAAAAAAAAGCCGATACCGATTATTGGAGGACCCAAAAAAAAGCCGATTCCGATTAATCGGCTGATTCTTTTGCTGTTGTTTGTAATAATGACAATTACAACAATACTGAATGAACACTTATTTTAACACATCAATAAAATCAATTTAGCCTCAAATAAATAATGAAACATGTTCAATTTGGTTTAAATAATGCAAAAACAAAGTGTTGGAGAAGAAAGTAAAAGTGCAATATGTGCCATGTAAAAAAGCTAACGTTTAAGTTCCTTGCTCAGAACATGAGAACATATGAAAACTGGTGGTTCCTTTAAACATGAGTCTTCAAATTTCCCAGGTAAGAAGTTTTAGGTTGTAGTTATTATAGGAATTATAGGACTATTTCCCTCTATACCATTTGTATTTCATATACCTTTCACTATTGGATGTTCTTATAGGCACTTTAGTATTGCCAGTGTAACAGTATAGCTTCCATCCCTCTCCTCGCTCCTCCCTGGGCTCGAACCAGGAACACATCGACAACAGCCACCATCGAAGCAGTGTTACCCATGCAGAGCAAGGGGAACAACAACTCCAAGTCTCAGAGCGAGTGACGTTTGAAACGCTATTAGCGCGCACCCCGCTAACTAGCTAGCCATTTCACATCGGTTACACCAGCCTAATCTCGGGAGTTGATAGGCTTGAAGTCATAAACAGCGCAATGCTTGAAGCATTGCGAAGAGCTGCTGTCAAACGCACAAAAGTGCTGTTTGAATAAATGCTTACGAGCCTGCTGGTGCCTACCACCGCTCAGTCAGACTGCTCTATCAAATCATAGACTTAATTATAACATAATAACACACAGAAATACGAGCCTTAGGTCATTAATATGGTCAAATCCGGAAACTATCATCTCGAAAACAAGACGTTTATTCTTTCAGTGAAATACGGAACCGTTCCGTATTTCATCTAACGGGTGGGCATCCCTAAGTCTAAATATTCTTGTTACATTGCACAACCTTCAATGTTATGTCATAAGTACGTAAAATTCTGGCAAATTAGTCCGCAAAGAGCCAGGCGGCCCAAACTGTTGCATATACCCTGACTCTGCGTGCAATGAACGCAAGAGAAGTGACACAATTTCACCTGGTTAATATTGCCTGCTAACCTGGATTTCTTTTAGCTAAATATGCAGGTTTAAAAATATATACTTCTGTGTATTGATTTTAAGAAAGGCATTGATGTTTATGGTTAGGTACACATTGGAGCAATGACAGTCTTTTTTCGCAAATACGCACCGCATTGATTATATGCAACGCAGGACATGCTAGATAAGCTAGTAATATCAACCATGTGTAGTTAGCTAGTGATTATGATTGATTGATTTAATGCTAGCTAGCAACTTACCTTGGCTTACTGCATTCGTGTAACATGCAGGCTCCTCGTGGAGTGCAATGTAATCAGGTGGTTATAGCGTTGGACTAGTTAACTGTAAGGTTGCAAGATTGAATCCCTGAGCTGACAAGGTAAAAATCTGTCATTCTACCCCTGAACAAGACAGTTAACCCACCGTTCCTAGGCCGTCATTGAAAATAAGAATGTGTTCTTAATCGACTTGCCTAGTTAAATAAAGGTTAAATAAAGGTGTAAAAATAAAGAGAAGAAAAAAACATTTGGCCAAATCTGTGTCCAAAAATACTGATTTCCGATTGTTATGAAAACTTGAAATCGGCCCTAATTAATCGGCCATTACGATTAAATCGGTCGACCTCTACTACACAACCAAACGGTCATGTTTATTAGGCACCAAACGGATGAAAACTGACTAAAACAGAAATGGACTAGTCCAATAACAAACAGCCATTTACCATTATCAGTTGCAAAATGTTTAATGTTTCATGCCCTGATGAACATAACCCAGGACACATATGGGTACCCAACACTTAGCCTACCTATGGCCAGCAACCAGGGTGATCACGTTCATGTTCACGTTCAAACTCATCCTTAGCCCCGGACCTGGGTTATCTACCCTCGCCATCGCAGCAGCACCTTCCTACAGTATATCTGAGGCAGCTACACTGTCATTATTACTGCAGCCTGCCTGTCAGACACTGGGTTAAAGCCACTTCACCTGCATAGTGGAACTTCCCTTTTAATAAACCCTTCATCATTGTCATCATCACCCTTAATTGAATTTGTATCATTAACTTAGTACCAATCAACATACTCCTATGGAATAAATCAATGGACCGACATAGAGGGGGAGTAAAACACTAACAAGGTGAGATTAGGACAGTGGAATCATTTATCCTTCATGAATACAGGCGATCCCATTGAAATTCAACCATCTTTTAAGAGGCGAGAGACCTGATTAGATGCAGTGCACACACTTCAACCACAGGTTGTTGCCTGGTCCCATATCTGTTTGAGTCATCTGGCCAACTCTTAGGGTCATTGAGTACGGTTTCATGCACACAAAAATAGGATTATTGTGAAGTCAGATCAATATAATAGCTGTTTAAATATTGACATGCTTTGCAAGAAGAACAATGGCCCTAATAATCCTGTTTACATGGATACATCTGAAATCAGGCTACCTGATGGTACTGGTAAATGCAGAAAATGGCCCATCAAAATAAACGTTCTACCACAGCGACCATGTTATTTTTGGGATTCCTATTTGATTCTGAATTCAGACATACAACGTTAGTGGGAAAACTACTTTCGAAGATGCATATTTTCAGTGTTTCCAAACTCACTTCACTAGCGCAAAAGATAAAAGCACTGCTCGTACTAGCACGCTCAGATCTAATACACCGCTGTAAAACTCTGATGAAGGCCTTTACATGTCCTCAGAATTCTAAAGATTGCTCAGAAAACCAGGTATTTTCATCAGCGTATGCTTACTTCCATGTTGACCTAAGATAAGTAGAGTAAGGTGTTTATAATTGACATGACTAATGCCATACTCAGCCTACTGCCATAACCAGATTAATATCAAATTATTAGTGTGCATGTAGACATACTCATCGTCACATCTTGACATAAACTGGTCTGGGACCAGGCTAATGTGGTGAGTGCGTGTGAACGTCATAGAAACAAACTGCCTTCCCAGTGTAGCCTATGTAAAATAAACTGAAATCAGGTCAGGAGGAAAACGGTAGGGTTGCTGCTCTAGATAAAGGCCTGCTGTCTGTCTTCACCTGCTGAGTGGGATGGAAAGTCAGACAGGACAGACAGGACATCACCTCTCCTTCCTGAACCCAGCAGGGATATGAAGAGATGAAGGGCTTCCTCATTCCTCACTACAGTGCTGACAGACATTATTAATAGGTGGTAATAAGCACTTGGGGAGGCAACACAGGCTGGGTGTTGTCCCTCCAATGGCCTGCCCTTCCAGCTTCTCACACAGGGGTGGGGTGGTGCGTGAGTGGGGTAGTCGTGAGTGTGTGTTTGTGCCAGAAAGAGAGTGAGTGTGTGCGCGTGGGGGAGGTGGGCAACAGCCCTGCAGGACGCACATATGTGTGTGTGTGTGTGAGTGAGAGAGTGAGAGTGAGAGTGAGAGAGAGAGAGAGAGAGAGAAAGTGTGTGTGTGAGAGAGAGAGGGAGAGTGAAAGTGTGTGAGAGAGAGAGTAGGGGGAGAGAGAGAGAGTGTAGGGGGAGGTGGGCACCAGCCCTGCAGAAAACCCCTCTAGTCTCCACCCAGCATGCACACCACATCCACAAGTTAGTCTTAGTAATGAGGGTGTTAGGGGGCAGAGTGCTGACAATAATTGGCTATTAGTCAAGCACTGTCATAGGAGAGCCTTGTATGATTGACAGAGCAGATCTAATGACATAACACATAACCTGTAGAATACGTAACCCGCAGGCCAATAGAGATGAGTAATATATGGAGGTGTGGAACTCCACCATGACTAAGCAGTCTTGGGGAAAAGGGCATAGTTGGTTTATGGTTGTAGCTCATACGTATTCATTTTTTTAGTTCGGCCACATCTAAAGGAATAATTCAAGGATTTGTATAAAAGTTGTCTGCTCAAAGACAGACAAGAAGACAGTACTTCTTAATACAGAAAACTAATGTTATATAAAGTTAAAAAATCCTTTCAAACCTAGTCCCAACAAAGCTAATTAAAAATCCCTTTAAACCTAGTCCCAACAAAGCGAATTAAAAATCCCTTTAAACCTAGTCCCAACAAAGCGAATTAAAAATCCCTTTAAACCTAGTCCCAACAAAGCGAATTAAAAATCCCTTTAAACCTAGTCCCAACAAAGCGAATTAAAAATCCTGTTCCCTTCTTTCCCTTGATTAAAATATAATTAAGACCCCATGATGTGAATAACTGAATATTTAAAGAGTCATGGATAAAAAATATTACAATTAAATCAATGCAAGACAAGAGCAAATTCTCCCACGCACAGAGCTGCAGATGATGAGCATGATGTCTATAGCTTGGAATTCAAACTGACATGCTCCATTTCACCATGGTATCAGTTTGTATTTCAGGTCACAGCAACTAGGACACACAGACAGGAGGGTGAGAATCCTGCTATACTACAACAAGCAGAAGTACAACTGAATAAATTAAGCATATTGGGAATGGATAGGTAGGCTAGATGGATCATTGACAGCACATCATCCCACCCCAGCCCCTACAGCCCTCTCTCCATGCCCAGACTGCTCTGACGTCAATCATGCCCTCAGATACATCATGCCCTCAGAAGACAGTTCTTCTTATTAATAAAGGCAGCTGAACCCCACGCTGCGTCTGACCTACTTTCAGAGGAAGGAGTACATAACTAGATCGGTGGAGGAGGAGGTGGCTGTACAGAGAAGGCCACAACAACAAATCACACAGTTTACACTGGCTGATGTTCTTCAGGCTGTATCAATGCACTGATCAACTTTTGTCTTCATTATTGTAATCAAGACAACACACTACCTGGGACAGTAACTAACTAACCTTTCCTCAATGGGCTACATTCACTGAAGGCCTTGTATCTCTCTGCAGGAGACAAAATCCAATATATTTCTTTAATGATTTGTTCTCCTTGTCTGGCCTTCTTTGTGTGAGAAACTTAACTCTGTAAATACTTTTTTTTTGCACCAACCAAAGATCCTGTATTCACTTTCTATGTCAATTTGAGCGGCGCAATGGTACATTGTTGTTTCGGGCCTCCGAGTGGTGCAGTGGTCTTAGGCACTGCATCGCAGTGCTAGCTGTGCCACTAGAGATTCTGGGTTAGAGTCCAGGCTCTGTCACAGCCGGCCGCTACCGGGAGACCCATGGGGCGGCGCACAATTGGCCCAGCGTCGTCCGGGTTAGGGGAGAGTTTGACCAGCAGGGATGTCCTTGTCCCATCGGGCACTAGTGACTCCTGTGGCGGACCGGGCCCAATGCACGCTGACACGGTCGCCGGGTGTACTGTGTTTCCGCCGACACATTGGTGTGACTGGCTTCCGGGTTAAGTGGGCATTCTGTCAAGAAGCAGTGCGGCTAGGTTGGGTTGTGTTTCGGAAGACGCACGGCTCTCGACTTTCGCCTCTCCCGAGTCCGTACGGGAGTTGCACCGATTAGACAAGACTGTAACTACCAATTGGATACCACGAAATTGGGGAGAAAAATGGATAAAAAAAATCTATTTTAAAAATGGTACATCGTTTCATCTCTCTGCAGTAGTAGTGATGGAGTTAACTCACCTCCAGCAGGGTAGAGGTCAGGTGGGGTCAGGAGGAAGTCCATCTTGTCCTTCAGGTCATCCTCATTCTCCTGCTCCCACAGAGCGCCTGTCTGCCTCCACAGCTCAGCAGCTCGTTGACTGGAAGGGAGAGAGCCAAATAATGATAATGCATGTCCATCCCTGCCCCGGCAGACCCAGGATTCAAACCCATTCCATAACCATGCAATGTACAAACACAAAAGCCCAGCCTTGTTGGCTGCTACTATTCCCTCTATCACACCAAACCTACTGTATAAGTAGGTATCTACAGTAATCTGCACAAGCAAAGCAGATACAATATGTGTGTATTTGTGGCTGCATATTTCCTAGGTCTGACAGAGTGAGTGAATGGTTGGTATCAAAGGCAGGGTGGTTAAGGACTGGGTCAGTCTTTTGAATTACAGGCAGTCAATTCAGGAAGTAAACTCAAATTACAATTCAAAATTGGAAAAAACGGCATCTATTTCCAAGGAGTAGAAGCTATTTATTTCAAAAGTTTAAAACAAATTGAATTTTGAATTAAAATCACTTCCTGAATTGACGGCCTTCAATCCGAAATTGAAATTGCAGTCAATTCAGCCCTATATAATAGGTACCTTATCTCTGGGATGTCATCGCTGAGGCTGCTCAGTAGGAGGGGGATGAGCTTGTGGAAGTAGGAGTATCTGTCTCGCAGGTGGAGCAGCCAGTCACCAACAACCACAGTCACAGCTTTTCTCACCTGGAGGAGAGAGAAGTGGGATGAAACAAAACATAGTTTCTTAAGTGAGGAAAACACCTTGTATGGTACTGTAGTAACTAAGGGGTTCTCAAAGTGTTTCACTCTGTGCCTCCCTTCCAGCCTTGGGGAACATCCCGAGCCCCCCTGCGCAGACACGTCTATTTCTATGGACACAGGTACTGTTCATGACACAAACTGTTAACACCCTCCATGTTGGTGTAGAAAATGTTGCAGGTTTAAAGCTTATTTCCTACAATTATACACATTTTGTCATGGGGTGCAAAGAAAATGTTGCAGTTTTAAAGCAAATGTTCTTGCAATTCTATACATTCTGCCATGTCTAATGTGTATTCATGTGATATTTGAGTGACAAAAAAATTACAACAATATCAATGGGCTAAAAAAGCTAAATAAAAAACGTTAGCTGACATGGGCTAGTTGATCTGGATATTTCTGACAAGTTATAAATAGCTCTAAGTTATGCAATGACTAACATGACAAGAGGAACTGATGATGCACTACCCAATTTCAAAAATGTACCTTGTGCATTCTACTGTTACAACTTTCAAGAGTAAGTTTAAAGCCGGGCTTTAAAAAAAATCCAAAGACATTTATATTATATATATATATATATATATAGTGGGGCAAAAAAGTATTTAGTCAGCCAACAATTGTGCAAGTTCTCCCACTTAAAAAGATGAGAGAGGCCTGTAATTTTCATCATAGGTAGTAGACTTCAACTATGACAGACAAAATGAGAAAAGAACATCCAGAAAATCACATTGTAGGATTTTTTTATGAATTTATTTGCAAATTATGGTGGAAAATAAGTATTTGGTCAATAACAACAGTTTATCTCAATACTTTGTAATATACCCTTTGTTGGCAATGACAGAGGTCAAACGTTTTCTGTAAGTCTTCACAAGGTTTTCACACACTGTTGCTGGTATTTTGGCCCATTCCTCCATGCAGATCTCCTTTAGAGCAGTGATGTTTTGGGGCTGTTGCTGGGCAACACGGACTTTCAACTCCCTCCAAAGATTTTCTATGGGGTTGAGATCTGGAGACTGTCTAGGCCACTCCAGGACCTTGAAATGCTTCTTACGAAGCCACTCCTTCGTTGCCCGGGCGGTGTGTTTGGGATCATTGTCATGCTGAAAGACCCAGCCACGTTTCATCTGCAATGCCCTTGCTGATGGAAGGAGGTTTTCACTCAAAATCTCACGATACATGGCCCCATTCATTCTTTCCTTTACACGGATCAGTCGTCCTGGTCCCTTTGCAGAAAAACAGCCCCAAAGCATGATGTTTCCACCTCCATGCTTCACAGTAGGTATGGTGTTCTTTGGAAGCAACTCAGCATTCTTTGTCCTCCAAACACGACGAGTTTAGTTTTTACCAAAACGTTATATTTTGGTTTCATCTGACCATATGACATTCTCCCAATCTTCTTCTGGATCATCCAAATGCTCTCTAGCAAACTTCAGACGGGCCTGGACATGTACTGGCTTAAGCAGGGGGATACGTCTGGCACTGCAGGATTTGAGTCCCTGGCGGCGTAGTGTGTTACTGATGGTAGGCTTTGTTACTTTGGTCCCAGCTCTCTGCAGGTCATTCACTAGGTCCCCCCGTGTGGTTCTGGGATTTTTGCTCACCGTTCTTGTGATCATTTTGACTCCACGGGGTGAGATCTTGCATGGAGCGCCAGATCGAGGGAGATTATCAGTGGTATTTTATGTCTTCCATTTCCTAATAATTGCTCCCACATTTTATTTCTTCAAACCAAGCTGCTTACCTATTGCAGATTCAGTCTTCCCAGCCTGGTGCAGGTCTACAATTTTGTTTCTGGTGTCCTTTGACAGCTCTTTGGTCTTGGCCATAGTGGAGTTTGGAGTGTTGTGGACAGGTGTCTTTTATACTGATAACAAGTTCAAACAGGTGCCATTAATACAGGTAACGAGTGGAGGACAGAGGAGCCTCTTAAAGAAGAAGGTACAGGTCTGTGAGAGCCAGAAATCTTGCTTGTTTGTAGGTGACCAAATACTTATTTTCCACCATAATTTGCAAATAAATTCATTAAAAATCCTACAATGTGATTTTCTGGATTTTTTTTTTTTCATTTTGTCTGTCATAGTTGAAGTGTACCTATGATGAAAATTACAGGCCTCTCATCTTTTTAAGTGGGAGAACTTGCACAATTGGTGGCTGACTAAATACTTTTGTGCCCCACTGTATATATATATATATATATGTTTTTAAATTGGATGGGGAGGACCCCCGCCGACCCCTCATGTGCCCCCCAGTTTGGGAACCACTGCAGTAACTGTTGGTGTAAAAGAAAAGCAGCCTTTATTAATATGTTGGATTGATTAGATTGATCAGTTTGTTTATTTTGGTAAGACAAACATTTATCCCACATTTATCTAACAAGGAAAATAAGAATCTAGATTAACTCAGTAATAACAGAATTAGTCTAATCATTAACACTAAATGTCACTAAGAATATTTGAGAATTATCTGCCAGATTTGACAGAGCCAACCTGTGGTGAGTCGTCAAACAGCCTCTGTGCCAGGTGAGAGAGCACATCGTCCACGTTCTTCCCCGTGCCGTACTGGATGACCGCTCCAGTGGCCTCGATGGTGGACACACGCACACGGGAATGCTGGTGGGAGACGGTCTGCATCAGGGGCTTGACCAGGCTCTCTGCCTGCATGTGGAAATGTTCTGGGGATAGAGAGAGAGAAGCATTTCAAACAAGATGAATGCAAGGTGACTGTCACTTCATGCCACATTATAAATTAGGGTACGATTTCCTGAATCTTATCAATACATTCAATGGTTATACATATATTGTATTTACTTTGGCACCATGGCCTTTTTTTGCCTTTACCTCCCTTATCTCACCTCATTTTCTCACATCGTATTTAGACTTGTTTTACTGTATTATTGACTGTATGTTTGTTTTACTCCATGTGTAACTGTGTCGTTGTATGTGTCGAACTGCTTTGCTTTATCTTGGCCAGGTCGCAATTGTAAATGAGAACTTGTTCTCAACTTGCCTACCTGGTTAAATAAAGGTGAAATAAATAAATAAAATAAAAAACATGTATTCAGAGAGACCATACATAGCTAGCTCTGTAGGGCATGCAAATCACAGAGAAACAAATGATTTTGTTTTTGTCCCATTGTCTTTATAGCCACAAAAAACAACCACTCTGACACAGCTTGGTCAGGTGTCCATACAATGTGCAACCATGGCAACCCTATAAGATAACTAGCTAGCTAACTAGTTAGCCTAATGTGTGGGCTAACAAGAATACACACATTATATTCTCAACCATCTTACCTGGTACACTTTTTGCAAAATGAACAGTGCATTTGCAACTCTCCCTTTTGACGTCTGGGAAAGGGTCGACAATAGTTCTCTGCAATATCTTCATCATATCGTCGAGGTAGGGAGCTAGGTGCCTGCCACACACCTCCACTGTAAGAGTCAGAACCTCCACCATGGACAGCCTAAGTTCCTCCGCGGGCTCCAGGATCTCTTTCCCGCCGAGCCGCTGCGTCAAAGCGGGCATGAGATATGGCAAGGAATCCTCCGGTTGAGGAACACACCGAATAAAATCTCCAAGCATGTGTATGGCAGTCTCTCTGCATCTTTCCATAGGATCTGACAGGCATTTCAGGAGCGACTTCAGCAGACACGTGAAAACCTCCTGCAACACGCCGCTCGACAGCCCTTTATCAATAGTTTCTCTTTTGATTGCTTCAAGCGCTCGTTTTCTTGTGGTTTTGCTGTCTTCGTTGAGACAGTTTAGATGTCGAGCAATCGCTCTCAAAACTTCAGAAGCAGCACGTTCTTCTCCGGCCGCCATAGTTGTTGCCATTTTCACTGTTGATATGGCAACGATCAGCGTTGAGACAAACATACTTGCTTTACGGTAACTCTAATTCAAACATTGAAAACTTTATTGACAACTACGCAGTTTCATGTAATGCAGTGGAAATGAATCTACATATATGGAATAAAGATTTGACATAATGTATTTTTGTTACAAAGAATCATTGTGTATGTTGAATAGCATGATGAAATATATATCTTATAATATAAATAGTATCACTTATACTATAACAATATAATAACTGTAGTATAACAGAGTTGAAATATTGTGCTTTCATATCACATTCTTCTTTAGGTTAGGATTATGATATTGGCAGAGCCCAATGATGGACTTTGTATCACAGCCTCATAACTAAGCCTTTTAACAAATGGGCAGAAAATTGTAATTTGGTGCTTTCTCTGCATGAGCAGGTCAGGAGCAGGTCAGGTCTGTCAGTGTCGTCTGTCAGATAACCTTTTCTCTGTCTGATACTGCTGAGAAAAACAAACAAACACCTGCCCTCTTCTTATGAAGCTGGTGTATTGAACATGACACGATGATGTGGACATCCACATAAGGAACGCCACGGCACATAATTATTTAAACATTTGAAATGAGTGAAAGGATTGTAAGCTTGTTGCTGGCCTCTTTATTCAGTTGCTTTGCGGCTGAATAAAAAGTGACAGATTGACGTCATTGAGACAGACGCAGAGCGAGCCCCAGTGAAAGAAGCAACCGAGCAGCGGCAGAGCATCTTCTCTAGCTACAGAGTAGCCTACCTTGCAAACCACATCCGTAGCCAAGAATCTCTGAGCATCCCCGGAAAATAACGGTAAGAAACTGAATGGCACAACGAATATCTTATCTGGCAAAACCTCAGCGTGTTGACGTATTTATCAGCATATGCAACTAGGCTTGAATATTGCTTTTTGTTTAGCCATGGTTGTGATTTGGTTGTCATCTTATGTGAGAGACATGAAAGATAGACTCGTGCCCGGAAACACTTAAACAGGTGCTCTAGTAATGCTACTTAGGAAACATTTGATTTTCACAGAAAATGATATAATAGCTAGCTTGACAATTTTAAATGTTAGACATTGAGGCCAATGATAAGCTAGCTGTCTTACAGTCATCTTCCATGGAAATATGGAGGTTATGGGTTTATGATAGCTAGCTAACGTTAGCCTACTTAGTTTTAGTTTTAAGCTTGCTAGCCAGCTATGTAGTAGCTACTTTCAGAGGCTAGCTACAGTAACACATCAACCGTGATGTTTCCTTATAATTTAAATAGCGGAAGTGAATTGGCGGAGGCTTTGTATAGCTATCTCTGTCCCTAATCTGACTGTCTTTACATATTATTCCATTACAGACTACCTTGTTGTCAGAAGATATTACATAGTTTAAAAACCACATGATTTGAGAATGCATCCTTTATTTGACAGTGTTGCTGATGTGGGCTAGGCTATGTAAAGGTGGAAATAGATTGAGGTGACAATAAACAATATGCTCCTCTAGATAGTGTGACTGTAACTATGCATTACACCTGCAACAGGTACTGAAGTATGATTTGATCATGTCAAGGTATTGCTTTGATAATCTAGTAGGCTAAGTGTCTGTGGTATTAATACAAGCCATATTAATTAATAGGCCTCTGTCTATTGTAGTTTGGAGATCCAGCCCCTATCACATTTAAAGAAAAACTGACCGAGACAGACACACAAACAACCAGGGGCTGATATTTCTCCTCATTCTGACAACCTCTCCTCTTCTCCACCACTCTTCTTTCTCGCACTCTCTTTTTTCTCTCTTTATGTCTTTCTCCCCTTCTCTTCTCCTCTTCATATTTTCCTCTTCTCCCCTCCCCTCCACTCCTCCTCTCCTCTACTCAACTCTTCTCATCTTCTCCTCTTTTCCCCTCTCCCCTCCTCCTCCTCTTTCCACCTCTCGTCTCCCCTCCCCACCCCTTCCTCTTCTCTCCTCTTTTTCCTGTGTTTGCTCTCTTCTCAACCTCCCCTGCTCTTCCCTCCTCTCCTCTTTCCACCTCTCCTCTCGCCTCCTCCCCTCTCTTCTCCCCTCCTCTTCTCTCCTTCTCCCTTCATCTCCTCTCTCCTCAACCACCCCTCCTCTCCCCCTCTCTGCAGATAAACCAGATAAATAACATGGCCACCTCCTCCTCCCCTAATCTGGAAGAAGACGAGAGTCTGAAGGGCTGTGAAGTGTTCGTGCAGAAGCACAACATCCAGCAGATCCTCAAAGAGTGCATTGTCAACCTGTGCATCGCCAAGCCTGAGCGTCCTATGAAATTCCTGCGGGAGCACTTTGAAAAGCTGGAGAAGGTTTGTGAATATCCCTAAATCTCCCCTTATTTGCGACCTAAAGCTCCCTTGAAATGTTTACTGCATCTTTGTTCTTTGAAAATACATTTTTACCAACAATAATATTTGTTGTTTGTGACTATCTATTTAGTTTTTTCGTCTATAGTGTCATTATGAATGTATGTCAGTAATGTTTTGCTTATGTGTGAATAATTTCTGTTGAATTGCACTCTGCAGAAAAGCAAGGATTTGCTATCAACGTATTGACATGTAATACACAAATGAACTGGAAGGCATTGGAATTGAGCTGAGTAGAAGCTATTATTGTTGTTTCATTTCACTGAGGTGGATCTATTTTCATTAGTTGATAGTCTTTTACATCAGAATACATGAGAAAGGAGACTGTTATGCCCATGTTTTCTTGTCATATCCTCAGTATATTTGTAAACAAATAGCCTAGGGGTATCCTAACTGTCAGTTTCATGATAATACTACATTTGTCTAATTGAGCTTTCAACTCTCCACACAATGGTGGGGTACATTAGCTGAGGGCCTGGGAGCATTAGGGGCGCAGAGACAGGGACAGTCTGTGCCCCATCCACAGACACACAGGCTGTGTTGTATGGACGTTGTCTATCCACAAGTGTCTGTGGGACAAACCGAGAACGACCTGTTACTGCCTGGTGCCTGGACTGACAGATTACGGAATAGAACTACAGAATGGTGTGAATTTCTCAGAGGTTAGAGAAAAGAGGGGATAGAAGAGGAAATAAAGGAGGGAATCTCTCTCTCTGAATGTATTATCTCTGGCTGGCACCTCCATAGCGAGACGCCTTCATAGATCAGCCCAGCTGGTGTGTATATTCAACCTCTGGAGCCCTCAGCCCTTGAAAGTACAGGGTCCTGTCAACTCTTTGATAAGTTAGGATAGTTAGTTATTTATTTCACACACGCCATGTTGAGGATTCAGCAATGGCTGAATTATAGGCTATGTTAAAGGGAAATGTAACAACAATTCTACTTCATATTCTTCATCTCCAGCACCACTCCCAACATCAACATATGTGAAAATGATGTGTTTCTATGTTTTGTAGTAATAAAGACAGAGGAAAATAAACCAATCAGTAAACACTTATCTCCCTTTAACTTTAAAAAAAAAAAAAAATACATTTTACCTTTACGGGAGCTTTTTTTTCTATAGAATAGACTATCTTTATTTTTCCCAGAGGGAACTTTGATTGTGGTGATGCACTTTCTCCGTTCACTACATTTGTGTCAAGTTCGATTTACTTTATTCCCATGACTTTCTTTGTAGTAGATGTGTGGTATTGGATTTGGTTAGAATACCCAGAATCTCAATCAGGTGATTTCTTTATGACTGTTTTTCAACTGTTGGTATGCTAAGTTTTAGCCCATTACGGAACTGTCCACAGAGAGGCCTGAGGTGTCATCTGATGTGTTTGAAAACAATGGTCTCTCAGAGAAATGAATAGACCACAGAGTTGTCTGGTACACTGAATGGTGGTCAACCCAATAGCCCATGGTGACTCCAGGTCTACAACAGAAGGAGTGATTGTGTGACCGGATCAGATACAGAAAGGGGATGAGGTAGGTGAGGACTGAGAAGTGAGCCTAGGGTTGGTTTTGCTGTCTACTCCCGTCAATGCAGCGTGTGTGTGTGTGTACGTTCGCGTCCGTAAGGGGTGATTATCCCAGTGTGAGTTTATGTGAGTCATCTGATGATACTTTACTGTGTGTTGGTTCACACACCACTATCTGATGATTCCTCTGACCCAGTTGCATTGTTAAGGCGATGCAGTGTTCCTCAGTAGGGTCTAAACCCCTCAGACTTCTAAAATGCTCAGTAGCCTTTATATTTCCCTTCTAGTCTTTTATCTGAGACGAGTCTTCCGCAGCAGCTTACAATAAACACATTGAATACATGGAACAACCAACACATGACTCAAGCACAGTAAGTAAACACTTCTTCAATGCATGCTTTGGTTTTTACCCTAACACTACACAGCTGATTTAAATAATCAACTAATCATCTAGCTTTGATCATTTGAATCAGCTGTGTAGTGTAAGGGCAAAAACCAAAACGTGGAGCCCTTGGGATCCCGAGGACTGAGTTTAGGAAACGCTCCTTTAAACCTAGTCCTGGACTAAAAAGCACAGTCAGGCTTAATCTGTGTCCGAGAAGCCAGTAATTAGTGTTAGTTAGTTAGTTAGTTAGTTAGTTAGTTAGTTAGTTAGTTATAGTCACTGTGTTGGAATAGAGTGGTCGCTGGAACTCCGGATTCAATTACACAATGGCTTTAAAAGAAGGCCTCATTCCGGTCCAGAAATCACCATAGGTTTTTACTCTACAACGGCTGTAGCTGTAACTAATCCTGTGCATCCTCCATCCTTCTGTGTTGTGATATTATACAGGATTACCCAGGCCAGGGAGCGTGCAGCACACAGCATGTGTCACAAGGATTGTAATCCATTTTTTTCATTCATTTTCCAGATTATTATGGTTGGCCTACCCACAGTTCTTTATGCTGGGTTTTTATGCGCAATAATTTACAGTTCAGAGGTGTGTGTTTGTGCATGTGCCTCTGTGTATGTGCACGGTACACGTGTGCGTATCTGCGTATATGCACGTGTGTGTGTGTGTGTGTGTGTGTGTGTGTCTCTGTGCGTACCTGTGTATGTGCACGTGTGTGGGGGATGGTGCCCTTGTCCTAGCTGCAGTGCTAGCCCCAGCAGGTTTCTGTTGTCAAGGAGACCATGGAGCATAGTGTGAAACAGTGTTGCTAGTCTGGTAGGGCTGAATCTAGAGGGAGACAAAATGCTGCAGAGAGAGAGAGAGTGTAAAGTTAAAATGCTAATCGGATCACTTAGGCTTTACCATGACATATATATTGGAGATGCTGCCAAATGATATCGAATGCCTGTCCATTTTCTATCAAGTTGACATGATTTTACAGAACCTGAGTTTAGCCTATACGACATTATCTGTCATGACCTGGCTCAGATGCTTCATTATGAGATGGTATATGATTCTGAAGGGTCTTTGTCTTTGTTACATTAAGTAGTCCACAATGCTGTCCACATCCTTTAAGAACATGTAGCATACAATATGAATCCTCAATATGTCATGTTGCTGAAGCTCACTTCATTTCAAACACCGCAGGCCTAATAATCAACCCCACTACAACAGTGTTGTATCATATTACTTAGCTAGCTAGCCCTCCTAGTCTCATATAATTTAGCTAGCTAGCCCTCCTGGTCTCATATTACGTAGCTAGCCAGCCCTCCTAGTCTCATATTACTTAGCTAGCTAGCACTCCTAGTCTCTTATTGCTTAGCTAGCTAGCCCTCCTAGTCTCATATTACTTAGCTAGCTAGCCCTCCTAGTATCATATTACTTAGCTAGCTAGCACTCCTAGTCTATTATTACTTAGCTAGCTAGTCTCATATAATATAGCTAGCTAGCCCTCCTAGTCTCATATTACTTAGCTAGCTAGTCTCTTTGTTTTGACAGTATATTGTGCAGTGCAGTGTCTGAGGGTTGACTTCCCCTGGCAGGCTCCCCATAAGTGTTAGACTGACTGTGTTGCCTACTGCAGTCTGAAACCTAGACTGTGTTGTCTACTGCAGTCTGAAATCTCATGACTGTATTGCCTACTGCAGTCTGAAACCTAGACTGTATTGCCTACTGCAGACTGAAACCTGGAGAGGAGGAGGATCTGACTGTATTGCCTACTGCAGACTGAAACCTTAGCTAGCTAGACTGAAACCTCTGACTGTAGTGCAGTCTGAAACCTATAATTTAGCTGCAGCTAGCCCTCTACTGTAGTCTGAAACCTGGAGAGGAGGAGGATCTGACTGTATTGCCTACTGCAGACTGAAACCTAGCCTACTGCAGTCTGAAACCTGGAGAGGAGCAGGGAGGAGGATCTGACTGTATACTGCAGACTGAAACCTTAGCTAGCTAGCAGTCTCCTATTCTCATATTACTTAGCTAGCTAGCCCTCCTAGTATCATATTACTTAGCTAGCTAGCACTCCTAGTCTATTATTACTTAGCTAGCTAGCCCCCCAGGGAGGAGGATAGTCTCATATAATATAGCTAGCTAGCCCTCCTAGTCTCATATTACTTAGCTAGCTAGCCCCCCTAGTCTCTTTGTTTTGACAGTATATTGTGCAGTGCAGTGTCTGAGGGTTGACTTCAGTCCCTGGCAGGCTCCCCATGGGGTCTCTATTCTCAGTGTGGAGGAGAGAGGAGGATAGACTGACTGTGTTGCCTACTGCAGTCTGAAACCTGGAGAGGAGGAGGGACTGAGTCTACTGCAGTCTGAAACCTGACTGTGTTGTCTACTGCAGTCTGAAATCTGGAGAGGAGCAGGGAGGAGGATAGACTGACTGTATTGTCTACTGCAGTCTGAAACCTGGAGAGGAGGAGGATAGACTGACTGTATTGTCTACTGCAGTCTGAAACCTGAGGAACTCCCTGCTGACTGACTGTATTGTCTACTGCAGTCTGAAACCTGGAGAGGAGGAGGATAGACTGACTGTATTGTCTACTGCAGACTGAATCCTGGAGAGGGACTCCCTGCTGCAGCTTGGAGACAGCAGACCATGATCAGTCACACTGTTTACACATAGACAGTAGAGACACTGGGACCGGGAATAACGCTTCTGATTGAACAAATGTCTCCAACCATGTTGGTTAGTCTGATTGTTGTGTGTGAGAGAAATTAAGCAGCCTTTCCAATATTTCAGTGCATTATTGGTTAGACTGCTGAATTTCATCAGAAAACAATCAAAACAACTTACGCTAAAGACACGACCTGTCTGGCTGTAACTACTATATATGAAGTGACGTTGGTGTGTGTGTGTGTGTGTGTATATCGGGGGTGACACTATACTCTATACTTGATTCTCTATTCATGTAGGGATGTGATGATGATGATGAATGTGTTTTGGATGTTCCTGTTGGTTAAGACGCTCTTCCTGAAACACATTAACTTTTGGGTCAGTGTTTTTACGTTTAAATCTAGCTCTGAGGTGTTCTGCTGTGAGGTGAACGAATCTGGAGTGTAGAACTTGTTTTCCCTCTCTCTTGTCTCTCCTCTCTTTGTATGGGCTGTGATTCTAGATATTTTGGTTATTTTTTGTTTATTAAACAACTATTTGACGACCTCGGTTCAGTTATTTTAATTCCATTTAGTTTTTTTCTTTTTCTTCTGTGAGCTCAATGTGCACATTGCACCGTTTCTCTAGAGGTAAATCAGATCCAGCCTGAACTGTGTGATGTAGAAGGGAGTCGTAGTTTCCAACAGGCCAATATTCCACATAGATTAGCGCATAAAATGTGGTAATTAACTACAATGACAATAATCCATTGCGCATCTACTTGTCCGGTCTGTGTTTGTTTAATGCCTGCTACGGAAGAGACAGGAAAATGCACGATCGTGAAGTGATATAGAGAGCATCTGTTGCTTTGCGAGGTATCTCGACCTGAAAATACATGAGCTAAGTGATTGATAGTTGGTATTCAGCAGTCATAAAGTATGCCTTATTTACTTTAAAGAACTACTAAAATACCGATTTTGTTAGACAGCATAGGCAGCAGTTGTAGAGATGAGGACTTGTAATGAAATAATAAAGTCATCAAATAAAACCAATGCAATATACACAACAACTGAAATATTTTAGTAATGTGAATGTCACGTCTGCGCCTGCTTCTCCCCTCCGGGGTACGACGTCGCCAGAGTTCTAACCACCGGTCCTGGGATTCATCATTATGTACACCTGGCACTCATCATTACGCGCACCTGTGAATCATTATGATTCACATTATGATTCACACCTGGACTCCATTACCTTCATAATTTCCTGCCCTTTATATGTCACTCTCCCATGTTCACTCACCAGTTGGTATAGTTCTTGTGTATTGGCATTCTGCTTTATGTTAGTGTCGTTTTATTAAACCGTTTCACCTGCTCCCGACTCACCGCCCATCATTACAGTGAATAACTGATGGTTTATACGTGATAAGCAGCAATGGGCAGTAACTACCATCATGGGACTTAATTGGTTTATTCTGTTACAGCATTCAACCCAACTAATAAAAACCGAAAACCGACCTTAAAAAGCATGAATCACTCAGCACTATATGACTCCCTTCTCGCTTTCTCTCTCTCAAACACACACACACAGACAGTCACTCATTCACTTACTCTCTCCGTGTTTGGGAGAGAATGTTCTGTGCCCTACAGATGAGCTGTTGACAGATGATCTAGCCTCTGACAGACTGTCTCTCTCTGTACTCAGAGGAGAAGAGTTGAAATGAAAGGAGTGGCTTTTAAATCATTTTCATCACCATCCCTCTCTTCTCTATTTCTCACTTCTATTTATCTCTCTGCCTCTCTTTCTCTTGCTTTGTCAGGCTCTCCTTCATCAGTAGTTGATGACGTGGGTTCTGTTCTAGTCTGTACGGGTGTTATTCAACTTTTCTCCCCTATCACCCATCTGAGGGGGTAACCTAGGCAACCAGAGAACAGATAACCTCCAACTCTGTATTTAATAGTCACGGAACCCAAGTAGTGATGCACCGATATGACATTTTTGGCCGATACCAATATTTTCCTAGCCCAAAAAACCCGATACCGATATTTAACATTTTTTGCAGCCTTTTAAGTATTCTAGTACAGTTTAAATAGTTAAACCACACACATGGATGCAGAGGTCTAAGGCACTTCATCTCAGTGCGAGAGAAGTCACTACATTCCCTGGTTGAAATCCAGGCTGTATCACATCCGGCCGTGATTGGGCGCACAATTGACCCAGCGTCGTCAGGGTTTGGCCGGGGTAGGCCATCATTGTAAATAAGAATTTGTTCTTAACTGACTTGCCTAGTTAAATAAAGGTTACACACACACACCACACTGACCAAAACGTTATTTTGTTGGCATTTACGTATGTCCCCATTACCAGTAAAACATAATCAAAACCTATTTATTTCACTTATTTGCTGTGCTGTTTTGTTGTTCATTTGTTCAGTCATTTTATTCTCAACCAGGATTTCTATGAAACGTCATTTGTGTCTTTGCTATGGAATGCCGTTTTGGTCCTTGCATGTCAACAAAATATACAATTTAACACTATTTGACGTGTCAATTAAGCTTGTTGACCAATCAGG
Organism: Oncorhynchus clarkii lewisi; assembly: GCF_045791955.1. NCBI lineage: Eukaryota > Metazoa > Chordata > Actinopteri > Salmoniformes > Salmonidae > Oncorhynchus > Oncorhynchus clarkii. The sequence goes on from NW_027260877.1 coordinate 186,103, forward strand.
ACCTGAATATGACTGCACGTCACAATAATTTAACGCACTCATAATTGTTTTACGTAGTTCTTACACACTATCACTCGTATTTCATATGTCACAACGATTCATCGATACGTATGCTATGATGCTGGTAAAGTTGTCTGGCACACCTACAGTGCTGGCCATAAAAAAAAGCTAGCTAGCTCATGAATGCAAACAATGTTTTTCCCCAAAAACATAGCAAAATGACAATCTTTTTTAGCTAGCTAACTATATAGCTAGGTGTCATCATCTAAAATAACCCTCATTTATAAGACAGTTCTTATTTGATTATTGGTGGGCAGCTTCATCTATGTGAAGGTAGCCACAATAAGGATTAGCCACAACAGTGGACTTTGCGTTCAAAATAAAAGCCTTCAAAATAAAAGTATGGCATAATTCTACTATTTGTATTCATATGCATCACTGTCAATGACAAACTCTTATTTTGAAGGCAAACCGCAAATTCCACTATTGTGCCTAATCCGTATTGTGGCTAGCTTCACAACACATAACCCGGTCCGGTCGAGCATCACTAGCCAGATGAAGCTAGCTGGCTGCTTATAACGTTAGCATTGGGCAACAGGGTTAAGTAGCGTCCTAGCTATTTATTTTCATGAACTGAAGTTACATTTCAATAGACAAACAACAAGTTCCAATTTAGCTAATACTTACTCACAAGTATTCCTAAATCATTGCTAAGAATACTGAAAATGACTGCAGTTTCTACTGGGCATTGTTTTCAGGTTGGTTCTATTGGTGCTAGCTAGGTACCAAGTTAAAGATAGCTACCCCAGAAGTTGCGGTTAAACAAATGATTTATTTTTTACCAACGCGGTATTGAAAACATATAGTTCGTGGCCAGTGTTTGCTTTTATGCAGACTTTTTTTGTACAGCTTTGACAGTGCTACTGTTTTTAACTTCTTGATTGACCCATCCCATTAGCGGGATCATTTTCGTCAACATCCGCTGAATTGCAGAGCGCCAAATTCAAATTAAATTAGTAAAAATATTTAATTTTCATGAAATCACAAGTGCAATATAGCAAAACACAGTTTATCTTGTTGTTAATCCACCTGGCGTGTCAGATTTCCAAAAAGCTTTTCGGCGAAAGCATACCAAGCGTTTATGTAAGGACATATCTCTCAGCAGACCAAACGCGTTATGTTCAGAAATCCACAGACGAAAATTCCAAATAGTATCCGTAACGTTCTTAGAAACATGTCAAATGTTTTTTTATAATCAATCCTCAGGTTGTTTTTACAATATATAATCAATAATATTTCAACCGGACTGTAGCTTCTTCAATAGGAGAGAGAGAAAATGTCTGCTCCAAGCTGTTGCGCATGCAAAACGCTGCTGGCACCCAGCCATCCAATGACGCGATGTGAACTTTCTCGCTCATTTTTCAAAATAAAAGCCTGAAAATATGTCTAAAGACTGTTCACAACATGTGGAAGCCATAGGAAAAGGAATCTGGTTGATATTCCTTTAAATGGAGCGAAGGCAGGCAATGGAACAGAGAGCTTTCAGGAAAAACAGCACCTCCGGGTTGGATTTTCCTCGGGACCCCACTCCATCATTGTCTTTGTCCACCTCCTTAGCGTCCTTTGAGTGGCGACCCTCGCCGCCGACCTTGGCCTAGGAACCCTAACAAAGGGCCCCACTATACTGAGGGGCAGCTCGGGACTGAGGTAGCTCATGACCGAGGGGTAGCTCATGACCGAGGGGTAGCTCATGACCGAGGGGTAGCTCAGGACTGAGAGGTAGCTCAGGACTGAGAGGTAGCTCAGGACTGAGAGGTAGCTCAGGACTGAGAGGTAGCTCAGGACTGAGAAGTAGCTCAGGACTGAGGGGTAGCGTGTCGCACTTGTGAAGGTGTACTGGAGACCTGGTGTGTATAGCCGGCATCAAATCTTCCGGAACTCTAACACAAGTCTCAGGCTGAGTACAAGGAACTGACACAGGTGGCATCGGACAGCTAACACGCTCCTCAGGGCGAATGCCGTGCATACTACGCCAAACCAACAGCTCTCTCTCTTCACTCTCCTCCAATTACATCAACAACTCCTCGAATGTCTCATCTCCCATCCGTTCACTCTCCTCCAATCTGTCCAATAACTCTTCAACATTCTCAGACGCACACCTCAACTTCACTGACTGCTCTGATTCCATCCATGGCTCCTTACAGTAAACAGGGGGAATTGGCTCAGGTCTGACTCCTGACTCTGCCACACTCTCCCTGTGCCACCCCCCCCAATGAATTTTTGGGGCTGCCTCTCGGGCTTCCAACCGCTCTGCCGTGCTAGCTCCTCATAATGCCGCCTCTCTGGTTTCGCTGCCTCCAGCTCTGCTTTGGGGTGGTGATATTCCCCTGCCTCTGCCCAGGGTTCTTTCCCATCTAGGATCTCCTCCCAAGTCCATTTCTCCAAATAGTGCTGCCTCTCCTGCTGCTGCTGCCTCTCCTGCTGCTGCTGCTGCTGCTGCCTCTCCTGCTGCTGCTGCTACCACGCCGCTTGGTCCTTTTGTGGTGGGTGATTCTGTAACGGTTTTCTTCCGCTGAAGGAGAGGAGGACCAAAATGCAGCGTGGTTAGTGTTAAACATCTTTAATATAGACGATAACCGAGAACACTACAAAAATACAAAACAATAAATGTGAAAACTGAAACAGTCCTGTGTGGTGAAACAAACACAGACACGGAAACAATCACCCACCAAACCCAACAGCAGGGTGGCCTAGTGGTTAGAGCGTTGGACTAGTAACCGAAAGGTTGCAAGTTCATATCCCCGAGCTGACAAGGTACAAATCTGTCGTTCTGCCCCTGAACAGGCAGTTAACCCACTGTTCCTAGGCCGTAATTGAAAATAAGAATTTGTTCTTAACTGACTTGCCTAGTTAAATAAAGGTACAAAACAAAACAGGCTACCTAAATATGGTTCTCAATCAGAGACAATGATTGAGAACTATATCAGGTCAAACATAGAAATAGACAAACTAGACACACAACATAGAGTGCCCACGTAGCTCACGTCCTGACCAACACTAAAACAAGGAAAACACAAAAGAACTATGGTCAGAACGTGACACCAGTGTCTGGTGGAAAGCAAGACTGAACCCAAGTTTTTCTCTAGGATTTTTCATGTGATTAGCTACATTCTGTTTATTTTTATCCCCCTCCCAAAAAACATAGTCCTTGCTGATGACAAGGATACCCATAACATGATGCAGCCACCACCATGTTTGAAAATATGAAGAGTGGTACTCAGTGATGTGTTGTGTTGGATTTGCCCAAAACATAACACTTTGTATTCTGGACAAAAAGTTCATTTCAAAGAGAGTGCATGTTTTGGAATGTTTTTTATTCTGTACAGGCATCTTTCTTTTCACTCTGTCATTTATGTTCGTATTGTGGAGTAACGACAATGTTGTTGATCCAGCCTCCGTTATCTCCTATCACAGCCATTCAACTCTGTAACTGTTTTAAAATCACCATTGGCCTCATGGTGAAATCCCTGAAAACATAATTCCGCTTTGGCATTATGGGGTATTTCTGTGTAGACCGGTGACACAATATAAACATGTAATCAATTTTAAATGTAGGCTGTAACACAACAAAATGTGGAAAAAGTCAAGGGGTGTGAATACTTTCTGAAGTGACTGTATGGGTCCTCTGTTTCCCTTTACAATGACCACAAGCTGGACAGGGCTGATTAGAACAGAGTGGACAAGACCAGGCACTAAATCAGACAGGGGAAAAGACCAGCATCTATGATGATGTTCTTTTCTACACAGAATATACAAAAGGATTGCCTGAGCATCTTCTGAACTTCCCAATACCTTTCTGATGCATTTCAGTCACTTCAAACCAGACTTCCTTCAGATGTAAATACAGTCAGTAGTACTGCCAGACTGATGTGTAATAGACTGTCATAGCTCCAATGAAGAAAGTTAACACTGGCTGTTGATTACATATGGATATCAAAATGTGGTCGTGGGCCAACACGTTGTTGAACCCCTGGGCTAATGTGATGTCTGTGTGTCTGTTTCCTTGGCAGAAGTTACAGTAGGAGGGCTTTGTGTGAAATAACAGTTTAGGGCCATTCATTCTCTTTCATCCATTCATGCTTTTTAATGATGTTCTTTGATGGTCTGTGCAGCAGCCCCAGTTCCAGCTCCAGCCGCCCCAGTTCCAGCTCCAGCCCTAGCCAAGAAGCATCCCCAATATTATTAATGACCCATGTGTAGGGCCACGGCTGCATCCCAAATGGTACACTGTTTACCATGTAGTGCACTACTTTTGACTACTTTTGACTATGGGCCCTGGTCAAAAGTAGTGCACTACATGGTAAATAGGCTGCCATTTGAGACGCTGACCAGTTATTGCCTATAACTAGGAAAAACACAGCTATAACTCCATTGAGAGGAAGTCAAGGAGCCCGACCCAAATGGCATCCTATTGAAAAGATTTGGCATGGGTCCTCAGATCCTCAAAAAGTTCTACAGCTGCACCAATGAGAGCATCCTGACTGGTTGCATCACCGTGTCAGAGGAAGACCTTAGAAATTGCCAAAGATTCTAGCCACCTTAGTCATAGACTGTTCTCTCTGCTACCGCAGGGAAAGTAGTACTGGAGCGCCAAGTCTAGGTCCAAAAGGCTTCTTAACAGCTAACCAAATGGCTACTGGACTATTTGCATTGACCCCCATTTTTTATTTATACTGCTGCTACTCGCTGTTTATTATCTATTATCTCTGCATAGTAACTTTACCCCTACCTACATGTACATATTACCTCAATTACCTCAACTAACCTGCAACCCCACACCTCAGTACCAGTACCCCCTGTAGATAGCCTCATTATTGTTATTTTATTGTTGCTTTTATTTTTTACTTCAGTTTATTAGTAAATATATTTTTAACTGCATTGTTGGTTAAGGGCAGTAAGCATTTCACGGTAAGGTTGTATTCAAATACCTGTTGTATTCAAGTTTGATTTGATTTGATAGTGCATTAATCTCGACCAGAGCCCTATGCACTGAGGGTGTGGCTCTCATTAGGTTTGGCTGGATGTCACCCAGCAAACATGTTTATTGGCCCAATGCGGGCTAAAATATTGACCTCACGTAAGCTTCCCATAGTGGGCCGATGCCGGTTGCTCATCGCCTCCACATTGGACCCCAAGGCATTGGTCAACTCTCTACTGATCAAGTGGATTAATAGTTTCCTTGTGAACCGTACTCAACAAGTGAAGTTTAACTCTGCCATCTCTACATCTAGAACGGTGAATACGGGAGCCCCTCAAGGTTGCGTACTTTAACCGATACGGTACACGCTGTACACAAACGATTGTCAAGCCTCTGACACAACCCACATGTTTTTTAAATATGCAGATAACACCGCTGTTGTGGGTTTCCTCCACCCAGACCAAGCCTCTGACGCAGCCCACATGTTTTTTAAATATGCAGATAACACCGCTGTTTTGGGTTTCCTCCAGCCAGACCAAGCCTCTGACGCAGCCCACATGTTTTTTAAATATGCAGATAACACCGCTGTTGTGGGTTTCCTCCAGCCAGACCAAGCCTCTGACGCAGCCCACATGTGTTTTAAATATGCAGATAACACCGCTGTTGTGGGTTTCCTCCAGCCAGACCAAGCCTCTGACGCAGCCCACATGTGTTTTAAATATGCAGATAACACCGCTGTTGTGGGTTTCCTCCAGCCAGACCAAGCCTCTGACGCAGCCCACATGTGTTTTAAATATGCAGATAACACTGCTGTTGTGGGTTTCCTCCAGCCAGACCAAGCCTCTGACGCAGCCCACATGTTTTTTAAATATGCAGATAACACCGCTGTTGTGGGTTTCCTCCAGCCAGACCAAGCCTCTGACGCAGCCCACATGTTTTTTAAATATGCAGATAACACTGCTGTTGTGGGTTTCCTCCAGCCAGACCAAGCCTCTGACGCAGCCCACATGTGTTTTAAATATGCAGATAACACCGCTGTTGTGGGTTTCCTCCAGCCAGACCAAGCCTCTGACGCAGCCCACATGTTTTTTAAATATGCAGATAACACTGCTGTTGTGGGTTTCCTCCAGCCAGACCAAGCCTCTGACGCAGCCCACATGTGTTTTAAATATGCAGATAACACCGCTGTTGTGGGTTTCCTCCACCCAGACCAAGCCTCTGACGCAGCCCACATGTTTTTTAAATATGCAGATAACACCGCTGTTGTGGGTTTCCTCCACCCAGACCAAGCCTCTGACGCAGCCCACATGTTTTTTAAATATGCAGATAACACTGCTGTTGTGGGTTTCCTCCAGCCAGACCAAGCCTCTGACGCAGCCCACATGTGTTTTAAATATGCAGATAACACCGCTGTTGTGGGTTTCCTCCACCCAGACCAAGCCTCTGACGCAGCCCACATGTGTTTTAAATATGCAGATAACACCGCTGTTGTGGGTTTCCTCCAGCCAGACCAAGCCTCTGACGCAGCCCACGTGTGTTTTAAATATGCAGATAACACCGCTGTTGTGGGTTTCCTCCAGCCAGACCAAGCCTCTGACGCAGCCCACATGTGTTTTAAATATGCAGATAACACTGCTGTTGTGGGTTTCCTCCAGCCAGACCAAGCCTCTGACGCAGCCCACATGTGTTTTAAATATGCAGATAACACCACTGTTGTGGGTTTCCTCCACCCAGACCAAGCCTCTGACGCAGCCCACATGTGTTTTAAATATGCAGATAACACCGCTGTTGTGGGTTTCCTCCAGCCCAGACCAAGCCTCTGACGCAGCCCACATGTTTTTTAAATATGCAGATAACACCGCTGTTGTGGGTTTCCTCCACCCAGACCAAGCCTCTGACGCAGCCCACATGTTTTTTTAAATATGCAGATAACACTGCTGTTGTGGGTTTCCTCCAGCCAGACCAAGCCTCTGACGCAGCCCACATGTGTTTTAAATATGCAGATAACACCGCTGTTGTGGGTTTCCTCCACCCAGACCAAGCCTCTGACGCAGCCCACATGTTTTTTAAATATGCAGATAACACTGCTGTTGTGGGTTTCCTCCAGCCAGACCAAGCCTCTGACGCAGCCCACATGTGTTTTAAATATGCAGATAACACCGCTGTTGTGGGTTTCCTCCACCCAGACCAAGCCTCTGACGCAGCCCACATGTGTTTTAAATATGCAGATAACACCACTGTTGTGGGTTTCCTCCAGCCAGACCAAGCCTCTGACGCAGCCCACGTGTGTTTTAAATATGCAGATAACACCGCTGTTGTGGGTTTCCTCCAGCCAGACCAAGCCTCTGACGCAGCCCTCATGTGTTTTAAATATGCAGATAACACTTCTGTTGTGGGTTTCCTCCAGCCAGACCAAGCCTCTGACGCAGCCCACATGTGTTTTAAATATGCAGATAACACCACTGTTGTGGGTTTCCTCCACCCAGACCAAGCCTCTGACGCAGCCCACATGTGTTTTAAATATGCAGATAACACTGCTGTTGTGGGTTTCCTCCAGCCAGACCAAGCCTCTGACGCAGCCCACATGTGTTTTAAATATGCAGATAACACTGCTGTTGTGGGTTTCCTCCAGCCAGACCAAGCCTCTGACGCAGCCCACATGTTTTTTAAATATGCAGATAACACCGCTGTTGTGGGTTTCCTCCAGCCAGACCAAGCCTCTGACGCAGCCCACATGTGTTTTAAATATGCAGATAACACTGCTGTTGTGGGTTTCCTCCAGCCAGACCAAGCCTCTGACGCAGCCCACATGTGTTTTAAATATGCAGATAACACTGCTGTTGTGGGTTTCCTCCACCCAGACCAAGCCTCTGACGCAGCCCACATGTGTTTTAAATATGCAGATAACACCGCTGTTGTGGGTTTCCTCCACCCAGACCAAGCCTCTGACGCAGCCCACATGTGTTTTAAATATGCAGATAACACCGCTGTTGTGGGTTTCCTCCAGCCAGACCAAGCCTCTGACGCAGCCCACATGTGTTTTAAATATGCAGATAACACCGCTGTTGTGGGTTTCCTCCACCCAGACCAAGCCTCTGACGCAGCCCACATGTGTTTTAAATATGCAGATAACACTGCTGTTGTGGGTTTCCTCCACCCAGACCAAGCCTCTGACGCAGCCCACATGTGTTTTAAATATGCAGATAACACCGCTGTTGTGGGTTTCCTCCACCCAGACCAAGCCTCTGACGCAGCCCACATGTGTTTTAAATATGCAGATAACACCGCTGTTGTGGGTTTCCTCCACCCAGACCAAGCCTCTGACGCAGCCCACATGTGTTTTAAATATGCAGATAACACTGCTGTTGTGGGTTTCCTCCACCCAGACCAAGCCTCTGACGCAGCCCACATGTGTTTTAAATATGCAGATAACACTGCTGTTGTGGGTTTCCTCCAGCCAGACCAAGCCTCTGACGCAGCCCACATGTGTTTTAAATATGCAGATAACACCACTGTTGTGGGTTTCCTCCAGCCAGACCAAGCCTCTGACGCAGCCCACATGTGTTTTAAATATGCAGATAACACTGCTGTTGTGGGTTTCCTCCACCCAGACCAAGCCTCTGACGCAGCCCACATGTGTTATAAATATGCAGATAACACCGCTGTTGTGGGTTTCCTCCACCCAGACCAAGCCTCTGACGCAGCCCACATGTGTTTTAAATATGCAGATAACACCGCTGTTGTGGGTTTCCTCCAGCCAGACCAAGCCTCTGACGCAGCCCACATGTGTTTTAAATATGCAGATAACACCACTGTTGTGGGTTTCCTCCAGCCAGACCAAGCCTCTGACGCAGCCCACATGTGTTTTAAATATGCAGATAACACTGCTGTTGTGGGTTTCCTCCACCCAGACCAAGCCTCTGACGCAGCCCACATGTGTTTTAAATATGCAGATAACACCACTGTTGTGGGTTTCCTCCAGCCAGACCAAGCCTCTGACGCAGCCCACATGTGTTTTAAATATGCAGATAACACCGCTGTTGTGGGTTTCCTCCAGCCAGACCAAGCCTCTGACGCAGCCCACATGTGTTTTAAATATGCAGATAACACCACTGTCGTGGGTTTCCTCCACCCAGACCAAGCCTCTGACGCAGCCCACATGTGTTTTAAATATGCAGATAACACCGCTGTTGTGGGTTTCCTCCACCCAGACCAAGCCTCTGACGCAGCCCACATGTGTTTTAAATATGCAGATAACACTGCTGTTGTGGGTTTCCTCCAGCCAGACCAAGCCTCTGACGCAGCCCACATGTGTTTTAAATATGCAGATAACACCGCTGTTGTGGGTTTCCTCCAGCCAGACCAAGCCTCTGACGCAGCCCACATGTGTTTTAAATATGCAGATAACACTGCTGTTGTGGGTTTCCTCCAGCCAGACCAAGCCTCTGACGCAGCCCACATGTGTTTTAAATATGCAGATAACACAGCTGTTGTGGGTTTCCTCCACCCAGACCAAGCCTCTGACGCAGCCCACATGTGTTTTAAATATGCAGATAACACTGCTGTTGTGGGTTTCCTCCAGCCAGACCAAGCCTCTGACGCAGCCCACATGTGTTTTAAATATGCAGATAACACCGCTGTTGTGGGTTTCCTCCAGCCAGACCAAGCCTCTGACGCAGCCCACATGTGTTTTAAATATGCAGATAACACTGCTGTTGTGGGTTTCCTCCAGCCAGACCAAGCCTCTGACGCAGCCCACATGTGTTTTAACTATGCAGATAACACTGCTGTTGTGGGTTTCCTCCACCCAGACCAAGCCTCTGACGCAGCCCACATGTGTTTTAAATATGCAGATAACACTGCTGTTGTGGGTTTCCTCCACCCAGACCAAGCCTCTGACGCAGCCCACATGTGTTTTAAATATGCAGATAACACCACTGTTGTGGGTTTCCTCCAGCCAGACCAAGCCTCTGACGCAGCCCACATGTGTTTTAAATATGCAGATAACACCGCTGTTGTGGGTTTCCTCCACCCAGACCAAGCCTCTGACGCAGCCCACATGTGTTTTAAATATGCAGATAACACCACTGTTGTGGGTTTCCTCCAGCCAGACCAAGCCTCTGACGCAGCCCACATGTGTTTTAAATATGCAGATAACACCACTGTTGTGGGTTTCCTCCAGCCAGACCAAGCCTCTGACGCAGCCCACATGTGTTTTAAATATGCAGATAACACCGCTGTTGTGGGTTTCCTCCACCCAGACCAAGCCTCTGACGCAGCCCACATGTGTTTTAAATATGCAGATAACACCACTGTTGTGGGTTTCCTCCAGCCAGACCAAGCCTCTGACGCAGCCCACATGTGTTTTAAATATGCAGATAACACCACTGTTGTGGGTTTCCTCCAGCCAGACCAAGCCTCTGACGCAGCCCACATGTGTTTTAAATATGCAGATAACACCACTGTTGTGGGTTTCCTCCACCCAGACCAAGCCTCTGACGCAGCCCACATGTGTTTTAAATATGCAGATAACACCACTGTTGTGGGTTTCCTCCACCCAGACCAAGCCTCTGACGCAGCCCACATGTGTTTTAAATATGCAGATAACACTGCTGTTGTGGGTTTCCTCCAGCCAGACCAAGCCTCTGACGCAGCCCACATGTGTTTTAAATATGCAGATAACACTGCTGTTGTGGGTTTCCTCCACCCAGACCAAGCCTCTGACGCAGCCCACATGTGTTTTAAATATGCAGATAACACTGCTGTTGTGGGTTTCCTCCACCCAGACCAAGCCTCTCGTCAAGGTTCTGTCAGAGAAATGGCTCAATTCACCCAGTGGTGTGCAGATCACTTTCTTGAAATAAACGTTAAGAAAACAAAAGAGCTGGAAATTGATTTCAGAAGGAACAAAACTCCACTACCCCCGACAAAGATTAACGGGAATCAGTCGATAGAGTGACCACATAGAAGTACCTGGGAATCTAAATAGACAAACTGAAATTCAATGACTGTGCCTTTGCAAAGATAAAGAAATTGCAACAGAGAAGGTTTTTTTAACGCGAAATGAAACATTTTAATGTCGACCGCCATATCTTACAAATGTTCTATAAATCTGTCCTGCAGTGTGTGCTGTCCTTTGGTCTGATATGCGTGTTTGGAAACATGCGAGTTCAAGACCAAGTCAAGCTTCAGCGCTTGATTATAGACTGCGGGAATTACAATTGGTATAGATCACGAATCAGCCACCAACCTGTACTCAAAACTCACCCTCCTAAAACGTGAAAGCATTTTACAGGGCAGTACCCTTCCCCTTCACTCAAAACTCACCCTCCTAAAACGTGAAAGCATTTTACAGGGCAGTACCCTTCCCCTTCACTCAAAACTCAGTCACAGCAGCAGCCCGACAAGGGAAAAGAGACTTCTTCTTCAAAAGAAAATGAAAACAGATAGATATGGGGACTCTTTATTCCAACAGCCATATTGCACTTTCACTTTAAATGTGTAGCTATAGCACTTTGAATGAATTATTTGGTGTAGTTTCTGTGTTTTCATGTTTAATGTACTGTTTTTTTTAAACACATGACCAAATGAATTTGCCCCTGGTGGGATAATAAAGTTGATGTGAATCTGAATCTGGTCCAGTGTGGGCCAGTGTGGGCAGCCCATATCTGGTGAGGGCAGCCCATATCTGGTGAGGGCAGCCCATATCTGGTGTGGGCAGCCCATATCTGGTGAGGGCAGCCCATATCTGGTGTGGGCAGCCCATATCTGGTGAGGGCAGCCCATATCTGGTGAGGGCAGCCCATATCTGGTGAGGGCAGCCCATATCTGTTGAGGGCAGCCCTCACTTTGCTTGAAATAAGCCCTTCTTTTCCCAGCAAACGTCCACAATTGGCATGATGTAAGCTGCCCACATTGGGCCGATGCACATTTGCTTTGTGAATCTGTTTCCCTGTATCTGTGTGAGGCCCCTCTCAGGCTCTCTATGGCTCCATCTCCTCTGCTCTCCTCTGAGTGAGTGAGTGTTGTTTTGTAGCAGCAGGCCCAGAAACAGTTCAGTTCTGGTTCAGTGGCAGCTAACAGCAGGTCAGACATTTTGGAACGTCCATTGACTGTAGAGTGGAGACAGATCCATTGACTGTAGAGTGGAGACTGATCCATTGACTGTAGAGTGGAGACTGATCCATTGACTGTAGAGTGGAGACTGATCCATTGACTGTAGAGTGGAGACTGATCCATTGACTGTAGAGTGAAGACTGATCCATTGACTGTAGAGTGGAGACTGATCCATTGACTGTAGAGTGGAGACTGATCCATTGACTGTAGAGTGGAGACTGATCCATTGACTGTAGAGTGGAGACTGATCCATTGACTGTAGAGTGGAGACTGATCCATTGACTGTAGAGTGGAGACCGATCCATTGACTGTAGAGTGGAGGTGGTCGAGGCCTTTACCCTCTCTGTTACTGCTCAGAACACCATACAGGGAATCAGCAGGCTAATGTTATCAAGGCTGCTCCAGACCTCTGAGGGTGCCGTGTGTATCTGCTGAAACATCTAACCACACACACACACACACACACACACCAGGCCTGCCTGCCTGCCGGCCTCAGGTCGCTGTTGTGCGTCAGAGAGTGTGAGACCAGCTGCCCTCGTTATGGAGAGACCCAGTGATTGGGTCAGGCTGGCCCTGCAGGGGAGAATTAGATGATCACCTGGCCCATCATGAGTCCTGGAGCCTGCAGCACGTACACAGTGTTCACATCAACAGCACAGGGCTATGAACCTGTAGCGTACTAGGATAACATACAGGCTGTAAGGAAGGGACATGGTAGCAGTCGTAAGGGCCATGAGGCTCCAGGAGGATCGGAGGCAAGCAGGTAAAGCTGGGTGATTATATTAACAATGTGCTGCTGGATCGGTCCACCAAAGGAGTCCCTTTTGGGTAGTGTGGGTAGTGATTACACCTAATTTGAACATTATGTCATAAAGAGCACATGTTCAACTTAATAAAAACATGTTTCCCATCTTAAGAGGTTAAATAAAAACATGACTATAGTAAGTGCCCAATAATGTAACAGGGTTGACTGTGGGAGGGTTGACTGTGAGAGGGTTGACTGTTAGAGGGTTGACCGTAAGAGGGGTTGACCGTAAGAGGGGTTGACCGTAAGAGGGGTTGACCGTACCAGGGGTTGACTGTAACAGGGGTTGACTGTAACAGGGGTTGACCGTAACAGGGGTTGACCGTAACAGGGGTTGACCGTAACAGGGGTTGACCGTAACAGGGTTGAATATGTCTTAAATCACCTGTAAATCCCCTTATAATGGGGTAATGGAAGTATGTTGTGTGCAACAGGGAGGAGAAATTGAATGCAAACCATTTTTAATGCATTGTTAAACCATTTCCAGCCTGTGTATCTACAGTATGGGGAACAGGGGTGACGTTTTATGCTCGACTCAGTTTCTCACCACAAAACATCAGAAAGCTCACCTGGTTTTACACTATGATTACACTATTGTTCAATGTTTATTAAAAACACATTTTTAAAGGAATAGTTGAACAGTAAAACGAGAGTTCTTCAGAAAATCTTCAGAAATTACTTTGTCAAAGCAACAAAATGACTAGTGCTTTACAGTGATGGTGAAAAAGTGGGTTAAATCTACCTAGAAGTCACAGAGGGACACAGAGGGACACAGAGGGGCACAGAGGGACACAGAGGGACATGTCAAAATGCTTTAGCAAGTATTTATTCATATGAAAGTCTGAGTTGTTGAATTTTCCATGTAGCCTCTATTAAAGGGCACTTAATAGAAGTGGCTTTTCAAATTCAATATTGGTGCAGATTTTCTACTTCAAATATCAAAGGGATGCAAACGGGACTCATTTGGTGGAAGGAGCCCACCACCATTCACCACCACCTCCTCCACTGTGTGTATGAGTTGTTGGCTTAATCAACCCTGAGAAGAGAGGAGGAGAGGAGTAGCAGGACAGTCAGTGGTTCTGTCCCGGGTGATGAGAGGCTGTGGTCTGGCTTGTTGTCTCACTGACTGTGACTGTGGATGGATGGGTTTTAACAGGTCTGTCTTATACAATACAGACACAGCAGACCCAGGAACAGGCTGATTAGACAACAGGTCAGTACTGCTCACCTCACAGCTGGGCTCTCAGCTTGCTGTACCATCATGACTACACACACACACACACACCGTATACCGGGGTATTTCGAAAATACCAACAGTATGATTTTCAGTGCTGCAAAAAACGAACCTTAACACACACAAACACATACTCATTCAGGCACACACATGCATACACACATCCGCACATACACACACCCGCACACACACACAGGCAGTGCACACTCACTCATTATGGAGATTTTATGCAGCCAATAATAGATTGATTTGTGAAGCGTTCACTGTGTTCTACGTGCTGTTGTCATGAGTCTTGGTCTCATGCTCTCCTCCTGCCTGATCACAACCACCTGCAGCTATCACTGGGATAATGTCTCCTATGTAAATATCACCTCACTCTCTCTCTCTCTCTCTCTCGCTCTCTGTCTTCCTCCTTCTCTCCCTTAACTCCCTCCATCACTTTCTTTCTCCTTCCTCTCATCCATCCTTCCCTCCCTCTCTTTCTCCATCCATTCATCCCTCCACCATCTTTCCACTTAAACCTGGTTTATCTCTCTCTCTCTCTCTCTCTCTCTCTCTCTCTCTCTCTCTCTCTCTCTCTCTCTCTCTCTCTCTCTCTCTCTCTCACACACACATTCCATTTCTGCCAGATGTCCTGTTCCTATGTTTAAGTGTTTGAAGCTGTACTAGTCACAGTCACAGTCTAAGTCTTTCTCTGCCCACAAGAATTCCTGCTGGCTTTCTGCTTTCTACCCAGAGACATGAAACAGGCTGAGGCTGCTGGGCCAGCCTGCTGGCTTTCTGCTTTCTACCCAGAGAGATGAAACAGGCTGAGGCTGCTGGGCCAGCCTGCTGGCTTTCTGCTTTCTACCCAGAGAGATGAAACAGGCTGAGGCTGCTGGGCCAGCCTGCTGGCTTTCTGCTTTCTACCCAGAGAGATGAAACAGGCTGAGGCTGCTGGGCCAGCCTGCTGCCTTTCTGCTTTCTACCCAGAGAGATGAAACAGGCTGAGGCTGCTGGGCCAGCCTGCTGGCTTTCTGCTTTCTGCCCAGAGAGATGAAACAGGCTGAGGCTGCTGGGCCAGCCTGCTGGCTTTCTGCTTTCTACCCAGAGAGATGAAACAGGCTGAGGCTGCTGGGCCAGCCTGCTGGCTTTCTGCTTTCTACCCAGAGACATGGAACAGGCTGAGGCTGCTGGGCCAGCCTGCTGGCTTTCTGCTTTCTACCCAGAGAGATGGAACAGGCTGAGGCTGCTGGGCCAGCCTGCTGGCTTTCTGCTTTCTACCCAGAGAGATGAAACAGGCTGAGGCTGCTGGGCCAGCCTGCTGGCGTTTGAAGCAGCTGCATATGGGTTCCCTCTGGGGCTGGTGAGGCGGTTGTTGTTGACTCACGGTTGAACCGTCCACAGTCAGTAATTAGTAGTTTGGAAGGAGGACGGACGGTCTGTGTGTGTTAGACCTTTGTGGAGGTCCCAGGCTCTGTGTGGTGGGAGAGGGAGGGATAAAGACAGAGCAAGAGAACTGTATTCCAATCGGTGCCGTCATCCTCAACGGCTCACAAGAAACAACTAGGGAGGTCATACTGTCTCTTAGCTGTGTCTGGGCCCTGAGTGGACCAAATGTCTTTAGATGGAGATGTTGCTAATCAGCCAGTATTTCCAGGAATTAAATCATTCACACAGGGCCTGTGTGGTTTCTGTAGGGATATGATTGTGTGAGTCATCAATTCTGTCCTAAACACCACTCCCCCTTTGAATTCCTAAAATCACTCCCATCAGACTCCCTATTTTAGCATTCCTCTGTCTCTCCCTCACCCCCCTGAAATATTAGACTCTTCACTGTTCTGAACCTGTCTCTCTCTCTCCCCTGAAATATTAGACTCTTCACTGTTCTGAACCTGTCTCTCTCTCTCTCACTCCCCTGAAATATTAGACTCTTCACTGTTCTGAACCTGTCTCTCTCTCTCTCACTCCCCTGAAATATTAGACTCTTCACTGTTCTGAACCTGTCTCTCTCTCTCTCACTCCCCTGAAATATTAGACTCTTCACTGTTCTGAACCTGTCTCTCTCTCTCTCTCTCACTCCCCTGAAATATTAGACTTCACTGTTCTGAACCTGTCTCTCTCTCTCTCACTCCCCTGAAATATTAGACTTCACTGTTCTGAACCTGTCTCTCTCTCTCTCTCACTCCCTTGAAATATTAGACTCTTCACTGTTCTGAACCTGTCTCTCTCTCACTCCCCTGAAATATTAGATTCTTCATTGTTCTGAACCTGTCTCTCTCTCGCTCACTCCCCTGAAATATTAGACTCTTCACTGTTCTGAACCTGTCTCTCTCTCTCTCACTCCCCTGAAATATTAGACTCTTCACTGTTCTGAACCTGTCTCTCTCTCTCTCACTCCCCTGAAATATTAGACTCTTCACTGTTCTGAACCTGTCTCTCTCTCTCTCACTCCCCTGAAATATTAGACTCTTCACTGTTCTGAACCTGTCTCTCTCTCTCTCACTACCCTGAAATATTAGACTCTTCACTGTTCTGAACCTGTCTCTCTCTCTCTCTCTCACTCCCCTGAAATATTAGACTCTTCACTGTTCTGAACCTGTCTCTCTCTCTCTCCCCTGAAATATTAGACTCTTCACTGTTCTGAACCTGTCTCTCTCTCACTCCCCTGAAATATTAGATTCTTCATTGTTCTGAACCTGTCTCTCTCTCGCTCACTCCCCTGAAATATTAGACTCTTCACTGTTCTGAACCTGTCTCTCTCTCTCTCACTCCCCTGAAATATTAGACTCTTCACTGTTCTGAACCTGTCTCTCTCTCTCTCACTCCCCTGAAATATTAGACTCTTCACTGTTCTGAACCTGTCTCTCTCTCTCTCACTCCCCTGAAATATTAGACTCTTCACTGTTCTGAACCTGTCTCTCTCTCTCTCACTACCCTGAAATATTAGACTCTTCACTGTTCTGAACCTGTCTCTCTCTCTCTCTCTCACTCCCCTGAAATATTAGACTCTTCACTGTTCTGAACCTGTCTCTCTCTCTCTCCCCTGAAATATTAGACTCTTCACTGTTCTGAACCTGTCTCTCTCTCACTCCCCTGAAATATTAGACTCTTCACTGTTCTGAACCTGTCTCTCTCTCTCTTCACTCCCCTGACTCTTCTGAACCTGTCACTCCCCTGAAATATTAGACTCTTCACTGTTCTGAACCTGTCTCTCTCTCACTCCCCTGAAATATTAGACTCTTCACTGTTCTGAACCTGTCTCTCTCTCTCACTCCCCTGAAATATTAGACTCCACTGTTCTGAATATTCCCCTGAAATATTAGACTCTTCACTGTTCTGAACCTGTCTCTCTCTCACTCCCCTGAAATATTAGACTCTTCACTGTTCTGAACCTGTCTCTCTTCACTCTTATCATAATCATAAAAACATCACAAGGCAGGGAGGTGGAGGGCCTTCAAAGACTCTTGATTGACAGTTTGTCAGTTGGGACTCTGGTAAAGTGGACCAGTCCATTGAGGGTTTAGAGGGGAATGTGCCATACAACTGAATTACCCTCTCAACCCCCGCCACCCCCCACCAGGTATAATTTAGAATGACCTGAGAGGATCACCTCTGAGTGGGGATCAAGCATCTGAGTGCTGCCCCAAGGTGCTGTGTGTGTGTGTGTGTGTGTGTGTGTGTGTGTGTGTGTGTGTGTGTGTGTGTGTGTGTGTGTGTGTGTGTGTGTGTGTGTGTGTGTGTGTGTGTGTGTGTGTGTGTGTGTGTGTGTGTGTGTGCTCTTATGTTCCTATTTGTTGAGCTACAGAACATGCACATGTACAAATGTAGGATCTTAATCTGATCACTCTTTTGTTGCTGAGAATTTTCCTACAAAGCAGGAAATTAAAACTTTCATTGTATTCAAGGTTTAAAAAAGCTTCTAAAGTTTGTTAGTTCCACTCATCTTGTTTTAAATGAAAAATTATCAACCCCTATAATGTTTTTCTTTAATTATAATCCACTTAATAATTAAAATATCATAGCTTGTTTTACCCTGGGAGAGGAGAGTGAGGGAACACTCCTTGTGAATGTCAAGCTGAGTGCCATGACCATCCTTTTTCGAGGGTAGGGGTCAGGCAGGGAATGTATCAACCCCTATAATGTTTTTCTTTAATTATAATCCACTTAATAATTCACATTCCCTTTTGTTGCAGGATCATTTTTCTACTCTAGCAAACTGGCTCAAATTAAGATCCTACATCTGTATAGTATTTGTCTGGGAGAGGAGAGTGAGGGAACACTCCTTGTGATGTGTCATGGTCATTGTCTTAGCTGAGTGCCATGACCATCCTTTTTCGAGGGTAGGGGTCAGGCAGGGACAGTCCTTTAGAGGGTAGGGGTCAGGCAGGGACAGTCCTTTAGGGGGTAGGTGTCAGGTAGGGACAGTCCTTTAGGGGTCAGGCAGGGACAGTCCTTTAGGGGGTAGGGGTCAGGCAGGGACAGTCCTTTAGAGGGTAGGAGTCAGGCAGGGACAGTCCTTTAGAGGGTAGGGGTCAGGTAGGGACAGTCCTTTAGGGGTCAGGCAGGGACAGTCCTTTAGAGGGTAGGGGTCAGGTAGGGACAGTCCTTTAGAGGGTAGGGGTCAGGTAGGGACTGTCCTTTAGGGGTCAGGCAGGGACAGTCCTTTAGAGGGTAGGGGTCAGGTAGGGACTGTCCTTTAGGGGTCAGGCAGGGACAGTCCTTTAGAGGGTAGGGGTCAGGCAGGGACAGTCCTTTAGGGGTCAGGCAGGGACAGTCCTTTAGAGGGTAGGGGTCAGGCAGGGACAGTCCTTTAGGGGTCAGGCAGGGACAGTCCTTTAGGTGTCAAGCAGGGACAGTCCTTTAGGGGGTAGGGGTCAGGCAGTGACAGTCCTTTAGAGGGTAGGGGTCAGGCAGGGACAGTCCTTTAGAGGGTAGGGGTCAGGTAGGGACAGTCCTTTAGGGGTCAGGTAGGGACAGTCCTTTAGGGGGTAGGGGTCAAGTAGGGACAGTCCTTTAGAGGGTAGGGGTCAGGTAGGGACAGTCCTTTAGGGGGTAGGGGTCAGGCAGGGACAGTCCTTTAGAGGGTAGGGGTCAGGCAGGGACAGTCCTTTAGGGGGTAGGTGTCAGGTAGGGACAGTCCTTTAGGGGTCAGGCAGGGACAGTCCTTTAGGGGGTAGGGGTCAGGTAGGGACAGTCCTTTAGAGGGTAGGGGTCAGGCAGGGACAGTCCTTTAGGGGGTAGGGGTCAGGTAGGGACAGTCCTTTAGAGGGTAGGGGTCAGGCAGGGACAGTCCTTTAGGGGGTAGGGGTCAGGTAGGGACAGTCCTTTAGAGGGGAGGGGTCAGGCAGGGACAGCCCTTTAGAGGGTAGGGGTCAGGCAGGGACTGTCCTTTAGGGGGTAGGCAGGGACAGTCCTTTAGGGGTCAGGTAGGGACAGTCCTTTAGGGGGTAGGGGTCAGGTAGGGACAGTCCTTTAGAGGGTAGGGGTCAGGTAGGGACAGTCCTTTAGGGGTCAGGCAGGGACAGTCCTTTAGGGGGTAGGGGTCAGGCAGGGACAGTCCTTTAGAGGGTAGGGGTCAGGCAGGGACAGTCCTTTAGCAGGGACAGTCCTTTAGGGGGTCAGGCAGGGACAGTCCAGGTAGGGACAGTCCTTTAGAGGGTAGGGGTCAGGCAGGGACAGTCCTTTAGGGGGTAGGTGTCAGGTAGGGACAGTCCTTTAGGGGTCAGGCAGGGACAGTCCTTTAGGGGGTAGGGGTCAGGTAGGGACAGTCCTTTAGAGGGTAGGGGTCAGGCAGGGACAGCCCTTTAGAGGGTAGGGGTCAGGCAGGGACTGTCCTTTAGGGGGTAGGCAGGGACAGTCCTTTAGGGGTCAGGTAGGGACAGTCCTTTAGGGGGTAGGGGTCAGGTAGGGACAGTCCTTTAGAGGGTAGGGGTCAGGTAGGGACAGTCCTTTAGGGGGTAGGGGTCAGGTAGGGACAGTCCTTTAGAGGGTAGGGGTCAGGCAGGGACAGTCCTTTAGAGGGTAGGGGTCAGGCAGGGACAGTCCTTTAGGGGGCAGGCAGGGACAGTCCTTTAGAGGGTAGGGGTCAAGCAGGGACAGTCCTTTAGGGGTCAGGCAGGGACAGTCCTTTAGAGGGTAGGGGTCAAGCAGGGACAGTCCTTTAGCGGGTAGGGGTCAGGCAGGGACAGTCCTTTAGAGGGTAGGGGTCAGGCAGGGACTGTCCTTTAGGGGGTAGGCAGGGACAGTCCTTTAGGGAGGGGTAGGGGTCCAGTCCTTTAGATGGTAGGGGTCAGGCAGGGGTCAGGCAGGGACAGTCCTTAGAGGGTAGGGGTCAGGCAGGGACAGTCCTTTAGAGGGTAGGGGTCAGGCAGGGACAGTCCTTTAGGGGGTAGGTGTCAGGTAGGGACAGTCCTTTAGGGGTCAGGCAGGGACAGTCCAATAGGGGGTAGGGGTCAGGTAGGGACAGTCCTTTAGGGGGTAGGGGTCAGGTAGGGACAGTCCTTTAGAGGGTAGGGGTCAGGCAGGGACAGCCCTTTAGAGGGTAGGGGTCAGGCAGGGACAGTCCTTTAGGGGGTAGGCAGGGACAGTCCTTTAGGGGGTAGGTGTCAGGTAGGGACAGTCCTTTAGGGGTCAGGCAGGGACAGTCCTTTAGGGGGTAGGGGTCAGGTAGGGACAGTCCTTTAGAGGGTAGGGGTCAGGCAGGGACAGTCCTTTAGGGGGTAGGGGTCAGGTAGGGACAGTCCTTTAGAGGGTAGGGGTCAGGCAGGGACAGTCCTTTAGGGGGTAGGTGTCAGGTAGGGACAGTCCTTTAGGGGTCAGGCAGGGACAGTCCTTTAGGGGGTAGGGGTCAGGTAGGGACAGTCCTTTAGAGGGTAGGGGTCAGGCAGGGACAGCCCTTTAGAGGGTAGGGGTCAGGCAGGGACTGTCCTTTAGGGGGTAGGCAGGGACAGTCCTTTAGGGGTCAGGTAGGCACAGTCCTTTAGGGGGTAGGGGTCAGGTAGGGACAGTCCTTTAGAGGGTAGGGGTCAGGTAGGGACAGTCCTTTAGGGGGTAGGGGTCAGGTAGGGACAGTCCTTTAGAGGGTAGGGGTCAGGCAGGGACAGTCCTTTAGCGGGTAGGGGTCAGGCAGGGACAGTCCTTTAGGGGTCAGGCAGGGACAGTCCTTTAGAGGGTAGGGGTCAAGCAGGGACAGTCCTTTAGGGGTCAGGCAGGGACAGTCCTTTAGAGGGTAGGGGTCAAGCAGGGACAGTCCTTTAGCGGGTAGGGGTCAGGCAGGGACAGTCCTTTAGAGGGTAGGGGTCAGGCAGGGACTGTCCTTTAGGGGGTAGGCAGGGACAGTCCTTTAGAGGGTAGGGGTCAGGTAGGGACAGTCCTTTAGGGGTCAGGCAGGGACAGTCCTTTAGAGGGTAGGGGTCAGGCAGGGACAGTCCTTTAGGGGGTAGGTGTCAGGTAGGGACAGTCCTTTAGGGGTCAGGCAGGGACAGTCCTTTAGGGGGTAGGGGTCAGGTAGGGACAGTCCTTTAGGGGGTAGGGGTCAGGTAGGGACAGTCCTTTAGAGGGTAGGGGTCAGGCAGGGACAGTCCTTTAGGGGGTAGGTCCTTTAGGGGGTAGGCAGGGACAGTCCTTTAGGGGTCAGGTAGGGACAGTCCTTTAGGGGGTAGGGGTCAGGTAGGGACAGTCCTTTAGAGGGTAGGGGTAGGTAGGGACAGTCCTTTAGGGGGTAGGGGTCAGGTAGGGACAGTCCTTTAGTCCTTTAGAGGGTAGGGGTCAGGTAGGGACAGTCCTTTAGAGGGTAGGGGTCCAGGCAGGGACAGTCCTTTAGAGGGTAGGGGTCAGGCAGGGACAGTCCTTTAGTAGGGGTAGGGGTCAAGCAGGGACAGTCCTTTAGGGGTCAGGCAGGGACAGTCCTTTAGAGGGTAGGGGTCAAGCAGGTACAGTCCTTTAGCGGGTAGGGGTCAGGCAGGGAAAGTCCTTTAGAGGGTAGGGGTCAGGCAGGGACTGTCCTTTAGGGGGTAGGCAGGGACAGTCCTTTAGGGGTCAGGTAGGGACAGTCCTTTAGGGGGTAGGGGTCAAGTAGGGACAGTCCTTTAGAGGGTAGGGGTCAGGTAGGGACAGTCCTTTAGGGGGTAGGGGTCAGGTAGGGACAGTCTTTTAGAGGTTAGGGGTCAGGCAGGGACAGTCCTTTAGGGGTCAGGCAGGGACAGTCCTTTAGAGGGTAGGGGTCAAGCAGGGACAGTCCTTTAGGGGTCAGGCAGGGACAGTCCTTTAGAGGGTAGGGGTCAAGCAGGGACAGTCCTTTAGGGGTCAGGCAGGGACAGTCCTTTAGGGGTTAGGCAGGGACCGTCCTTTAGGGGTAGGGGTTAGGCAGGGACAGTCCTTTAGGGGTCAGACAGGGACAGTCCTTTAGGGGGTAGGGGTCAGGCAGGGACAGCCCTTTAGGGGTCAGGCAGGGACAGTCCTTTAGATGGTAGGGGTCAGGCAGGGACAGCCCTTTAGAGGGAAGGGGTCAGGCAGGGACAGTCCTTTAGAGGGTAGGGGTCAGGCAGGGACAGTCCTTTAGAGGGTAGGGGTCAGGCAGGGACAGTCCTTTAGAGGGTAGGGGTCAGGCAGGGACAGTCCTTTAGGGGGTAGGGGTCAGGCAGGGACAGTCCTTTAGAGGGTAGGGGTCAAGCAGGGACAGTCCTTTAGGGGTCAGGCAGGGACAGTCCTTTAGAGGGTAGGGGTCAGGCAGGGACAGTCCTTTAGAGGGTAGGAGTCAGGCAGGGGCAGTCCTTTAGGGGGTAGGGGTCAAGCAGGGACAGTCCTTTAGGGGTCAGGCAGGGACAGTCCTTTAGGGGTTAGGCAGGGACAGTCCTTTAGGGCTTAGGCAGGGACAGTCCTTTAGGGGTCAGGCAGGGACAGTCCTTTAGAGGGTAGGGGTCAAGCAGGGACAGTCCTTTAGCGGGTAGGGGTCAGGCAGGGACAGTCCTTTAGTGGTTAGGCAGGGACAGTCCTTTAGAGGGTAGGGGTCAGTCAGGGACTGTCCTTTAGAGGGTAGGGGTCAAGCAGGGACAGTCCTTTAGGGGTCAGGCAGGGACAGTCCTTTAGCGGGTAGGGGTCAGGCAGGGACAGTCCTTTAGTGGGTCAGGCAGGGACAGTCCTTTAGAGGGTAGGGGTCAGACAGGGACAGTCCTTTAGAGGGTAGGGGTCAAGCAGGGACAGTCCTTTAGAGGGTAGGGGTCAGGCAGGGACAGCCCTTTAGGGGTCAGGCAGGGACAGTCCTTTAGGGGTCAGGCAGGGACAGTCCTTTAGCGGGTAGGGGTCAGGCAGGGACAGTCCTTTAGTGGGTCAGGCAGGGACAGTCCTTTAGCGGGTAGGGGTCAGGCAGGGACAGCCCTTTAGGGGTCAGGCAGGGACAGTCCTTTAGAGGGTAGGGGTCAGGCAGGGACAGTCCTTTAGAGGGTAGGGGTCAGGCAGGGACAGTCCTTTAGGGGTCAGGCAGGGACAGTCCTTTAGAGGGTAGGGGTCAGGCAGGGACAGTCCTTTAGGGGTCAGGCAGGGACAGTCCTTTAGTGGGTCAGGCAGGGACAGTCCTTTAGCTGGTAGGGGTCAGGCAGGGACAGTCCTTTAGGGGTCAGGCAGAGACAGTCCTTTAGAGGGTAGGGGTCAGGCAGAGACAGTCCTTTAGCGAGTCAGGCAGGGACAGTCCTTTAGAGGGTAGGGGTCAGGCAGGGACAGTCCTTTAGGGGTCAGGCAGGGACAGTCCTTTAGGGGTCAAGCAGGGACAGTCCTTTAGGGGGTAGGGGTCAGGCAGTGACAGTCCTTTAGAGGGTAGGGGTCAGGCAGGGACAGTCCTTTAGAGGGTAGGGGTCAAGCAGGGACAGTCCTTTAGAGGGTAGGGGTCAGGTAGGGACAGTCCTTTAGAGGGTAGGGGTCAGGCAGGGACAGTCCTTTAGGGGTCAGGCAGGGACAGTCCTTTAGAGGGTAGGGGTCAGGCACGGACAGTCCTTTAGGGGTCAGGCAGGGACAGTCCTTTAGTTGGTCAGGCAGGGACAGTCCTTTAGCGGGTAGGGGTCAGGCAGGGACAGTCCTTTAGGGGTCAGGCAGAGACAGTCCTTTAGAGGGTAGGGGTCAGGCAGGGACAGTCCTTTAGGGGGTAGGGGTTAGGCAGGGACAGTCCTTTAGGGGTCAGACATGGACAGTCCTTTAGAGGGTAGGGGTCAGGCAGGGACAGTCCTTTAGGGGGTAGGAGTTAGGCAGGGACCGTCCTTTAGGGGTCAGGCAGTGACAGTCCTTTAGAGGGTAGGGGTTAGGCAGGGACAGCCCTTTAGGGGTTAGGCAGGGACAGCCCTTGTAGTTCCTCTAGGAATTCCCTCACCCCCCGGCCTCACTTCCCTCTGACAGGAGAGAGAAATCTCCCTGGTTTCCCCTGGCTGACTGTGACCATGGTGATCCCTCTTTGTCTCTTCTCACTTCTCCCCGTTATCCTCCCTTGTCCTTTCCTGGGCTAGACTGGGCTACCCCACAGCTATAACAACAGCTATTGAAGTGTGTTTTGCTCTTTTAGCATGCTAGCTCTCTGTGGGTGCTCTGTTAGCATACTAGCTCTCTGTTGGGTGCTCTGTTATCATACTGGTTGTCTGTTGGGTGCTCTGTTAGCATGCTAGTTCTCTGTGGGTGCTCTGTTAGCATACTAGCTCTCTGTTGGGTGTTCTGTTAGCATACTAGCTCTCTGTTGGGTGCTCTGTTAGCATGCTTGCTCTGTGTGTGTGTGTGTGTGGTGTGTGTGTGTGTGTGTGTGTGTGTGTGTGTGTGTGTGTGTGTGTGTGTGTGTGTGTGTGTGTGTGTGTGTGTGTGTGTGTGTGTGTGTGTGTGTGTGTGTGTGTGTGTGTGTGTGTGTGAGTCAGTGACTTGGGGCAAGTGCAAACACCAAAACTATCAGTCCCTGAAATCAGCAATCATGTTGTGCCTGTGTGTGGCTCCCCTCTCATGCTAAGGAAAGGAAGTGGTAAGGTCAGGGATGAGGAGAGGTGTGTGTGTGTGTGTGTGTGTGTGTGTGTGTGTGTGTGTGTGTGTGTGTGTGTGTGTGTGTGTGTGTGTGTGTGTGTGTGTGTGTGTGTGTGTGTGTAAATCCCCAGGTATGCATGCACACTCCCTAGTGTGTGTGTTTCAGGCTGTGGTTGAGCACCTACTCTCTGAACATCACCCCAATGACATGTCCTATCAACACCCACACCCCTCACCAACCCTAACACACTCCCCAGCCCCCCACATCAGAGCCCACTGGACAGGCAGTTACAAGACAGACACTAGCACAACACAATGCTAGTTGACAATAGGCGCCATTGGGGCTCTGTAATGGTGTGTAAGTGATGAGCAGAGTTCAGCCGGCTGTCTCCTGGTTGGGCCATGCATCGCTGGCTGTGTTTAGTGACAAATACTGCTTTGGTTTCCTCGCACTCTCTTGGGGCTGGACATCACGGCATGGTAGTCTGTAAGTGTGTTTAATAGTTACCAGACACAGCACAGTGCTAGCTGACACTAGGCGTCCATTGTGGCTCTGTAAGTGTGTTTAATAGTTACCAGACACAGCACAGTGCTAGCTGACACATTGTGGCTCTGTAAGTGTGTTTAATAGTTACCGGACACAACACAGTGCTAGCTGACACATTGTGGCTCTGGAAACGTCATTTATTTTGGGATCTGCCCCTGGAAACGTCATTTATTTTGGGATCCACCCCTGGAAACGTCATTTATTTTGGGATCCGCCCCTGGAAACTTCATTTATTTTGGGATCCGCCCCTGGAAACGTCATTTATTTTGGGATCCGCCCCTGGAAACGTCATTTATTTTGGGATCCGCCCCTGGAAACGTCATTTATTTTGGGATCCGCCCCTGGAAACATAATTTATTTTGGGATCCGCCTCTGGAAACGTCATTTGTTTTGGGATCCGCCCCTGGAAACAACATTTGTTTTGGGATCCGCCTCTGGAAACGTCATTTGTTTTGGGATCCGCCCCTGAAAACGTCATTTGTTTTGGGATCCGCCCCTGGAAACGTCATTTATTTTGGGATCCGCCCCTGGAAACGTCATTTATTTTGGGATCCGCCCCTGGAAACGTCATTTGTTTTGGGATCCGCCCCTGGAAACGTCATTTATTTTGGGATCCGCCCCTGGAAACGTCATTTGTTTTGGGATCTGCCTCTGGAAATCTCATTTACCTGATGATGCGCGAGTTGAGAAGGACCGTCTCATTTCAAGCAAGCGCCTTTCCTTCCATGGTCACTCTCCTCCATTTCCTTTCACCTTTTTCAAAGAGAGCAAATCTAATTGATAAAAGGCCAATGCCTTCAGGTTCCTCAACATCCTGTTTGCCCTAAAGCAACAGAATTAATAACACATTCTAAAAAATAACACCACAGTCTGATTGGCAGCCTTTTAAATATACATAGAAATCAAATATTCAACCAGAATCTCTAATCATCAGAAAATCTCTGAATATCAATGAGGACCGTTGTGTGATGTATGAATGTCCACCTTTTGTTGATGTATTCCACTGTGTGTGTGTGTGTGTGTGTGTGTGTGTGTGTGTGTGTGTGTGTGTGTGTAGTGGCAGTCCTGTACCCGTGTCCTCTATCTCCTCTTCTCCTGTCCTTTCTCTCTCTATGTCTCTCTCTCTTTCTCTCTCGCTGTATCTCTCTCTTTCTCTCTCGCTGTCTCTCTCTCTTTCTCTCTCTATGTCTCTCTCTTTCTCTCTCTATGTCTCTCTCTCTTTCTCTCTCGCTGTATCTCTCTCTTTCTCTCTCTATGTCTCTCTCTCTTTCTCTCTCTCTCTGGCAGGCAGCTGGTGATAATGACGCAGAGAGAAAAAAAGAAGGGAGAGAAGAAGAAGGGGGAGAGAATGGAGGGAGAGAGAGAGAGAGCAGATGCTGTATGGAACAGATGAGGACTAGACCTAGGTGGTAGAATATAGCCTAACTAGCCTGACTGATGAATAACAGAAGAGCAGGTATGTAGAGAGAGATGGAATGAGGGGAACGAGGGCAAAATAAAGAGGCATGGTTTCACTCACACAGCGCCCTGTGTGGCTATGTGACGTCATCAACACCCTGCGTCATTGAGTTTGTCATTGGACTCTGTGTGTGTCTGGGGCACGGGGCTAGTCAGGGTAACAGAGTCACACACACAATGGGCATGTTTCAAACCAGACTTGACTCTCTGGCCTCCAGGGAAAGACGTGTGAGAGGGTCAGAGAGACGAGACACTGCATGGTACGGTATAGAACTGGTTTTTGTTTGGCACAGAATGGATGGATTTGTTCGTATGGGAATATATCACTGCTGCATAGACAGTGGCTAGTGTTGTTGTGATGAATGACGTTGTGTGGATGTACGTGTGTGCTGC
The DNA here is from genome assembly GCF_045791955.1 of Oncorhynchus clarkii lewisi. Lineage (NCBI taxonomy): Eukaryota > Metazoa > Chordata > Actinopteri > Salmoniformes > Salmonidae > Oncorhynchus > Oncorhynchus clarkii. Next base: position 213,602 of record NW_027260877.1, read on the forward strand.
TGGCTTCCTGCTTCAGCCCTCAACCAGAGGGTCGGGATGCTACTGCGCTCTGTTGTCATGGTGATGCGGGAAATGAGAAAACCGGGATTATGTGAATTTGTGCGCAGGCAGAAACGAAGAGAGAGAGAGGGAGGAGAGCGAGAGAGTGAGTGAGTGAGAGAGAGAAAGGAGAGAGAGAGTGAGTGAGAGAGTGAGGAGAGAGAGCGAGAGAGAGTGAGGAGAGAGAGAGTGAGAGTGAGGAGAGAGAGAGAGAGAGGGAGGAGAGAGAGAGTGAGGAGAGAGAGAGAGGGAGGGAGGAGAGAGAGAGTGAGAGGAGAGAGAGAGGGAGGAGAGAGAGAGAGTGAGAGGAGAGAGAGAGGGAGGAGAGAGAGAGAGAGGGAGAGGGAGGAGAGAGAGAGAGAGAGAAACAGGAGTACAGGAAGGACCGATGCTGAGGGAAGCTTCTTGCTGTGTTTTCATCAGGGTTATTATCACTGGTTCTTGAACAAGACGTCTGCTGCTGCTTTTGGGATACTGCGACCACACACACTCGCACACACACACACACACACACACACACACACACACACACTCTCTCTCTTATACATACACGCTTTCTCTCGCTCTCTCGCGCTTGCTCACACACATACACACACACGCTTGCTCTCGAACATACACACACACTCTGGCCTTGTCAGCATGGCCATGGACCGTGATGTCAACAGTGATGGTGGCGCGTGTGTGATGGTACAGTAGCTCTAGGACTGTGTTGACACACACATGACGAGCAGTACTTCCCAGGGGCCCAGCTGAGGGACACTACACAGGCCTGGCCAGGGGCCCTCCACGGCATGGTAAATACTCTGGGTTTACGTTTGAACCCCTACCACCGCCGACTATCTCTGCTAGCATGGATAACACTGTAGCAAGGAAAGAATGCTGAATAGTTTGACTACAGCGAGTGACTTTGTGTTGATGAGTTGAGTTGCTTTGAGAAGAGAGGTCTGTGTATTAGTGTCTGTATGACATGAAGGCTGAAGGGGATGGATTGTGATTTGGGGAGACTTAGCTAATAGCTAGTTCTTTGTGTACATGTTCTTCACTGTAAGCATTGGTATTTGATGGAGATGTCTGTGTGGATAGAGATGACAGGGCTGGCGTTTTGTAGCGGTGTGTGAGGCTAGAAGGCGTGACTAATTGTTAGAGATATCGTGATACTGAATTGATTATACTGCTGCCGCTGTGTGTGTGCTACTGAAGTTGTTCCCTCGCTCTCTGTCCCCCGCTGGCTTTGTTCCCTGAGGGAGTGACTCTGCCTAATACAGTGTGTGTGTGTGTGTGTGTATTTGTATACAGGGGCTATACACAATAGAGGTCGACCGATTATGATTTTTCAACACCGATACCGATTATTGGAGGACCAAAAAAAGCCGATGCCGATTAATCGGGTGGGAAAGTATTCGGCCCCCTTGAACTTTGCGACCTTTTGCCACATTTCAGGCTTCAAACATAAAGATATAAAACTGTATTTTTTTGCTCAAGGACACAATTGTATTTGATATTTATACAGCGGCTATACACTTAAGTTAATACTTTGTAGCGCCACCTTTTTCTGCGATTACAGCTGTAAGTCGCCATGAGTTTTGCACATCGAGAGATGATTCCTCCTTCAAAACACGCCGATACAGCAGATTCCACAGATTCTCGATTGGATTCAGGTCTGGACTTTGACTTGGCCATTCTAACACCTGGATATGTTTAGAACCATTCCCTTTATGTTTTGGATCATTGTCTTGTTACTGATTAATCGGACAATTCTTTATATATATATTTGTAATAATGACAATTACAACAATACTGAATGAACACTTTTATTTTAACTTACTATAATATATCAATAAAATCAATTTAGTCTTAAATAAATAATGAAACCTGTTCAATTTAGTTTAAATAATGCAAAAACAAAGTGTTGGAGAAGAAAGTAAAAGTGCAATATGTGCCATGTAAGAAAGCTAACGTTTCAGTTTTTGATTTGTTAAAAAAGTTCCTTGCTCAGAACATGAGAACCATATGAAAGCTGGTGGTTCCTTTTAACATGAGTGCAATATGTGCCTTCAATATTCCCAGGTAAGTCTTCAATATTCCCATGTTTTAGGTTGTAGTTATTATAGGAATTATAGGACTATTTCGCTCGATACCATTTGTGTTTCATATATCTTTGACTATTGGATGTTCTTATAGGCACTTTAGTATTGCCAGCCTAATCTCGGGAGTTGATAGGCTTGAAGTCATAAACAGCTGCTGGCAAAACGCACGAAAGTGCTGTTTGAATGAATGCTTACGAGCCTGCTGCTGCCTTCCACCTCAGTCAGACTGCTCTATCAAATATCAAATCATAGACATAATTATAATATAATAACACACAGAAATACGAGCCGTAGGTTATTAATATGGTCAAATCCGGAAACTATCATCTCGAAAACAAAATGTTTATTCTTTAAGTGAAATACGGGACCGTTCCGTATTTTTTCTAACGGGTGGCATCCCTAAGTCTAAATATTGCTGTTACATTGCACAACCTTCAACGTTATGTCATAATTATTTACAATTCTGGCAAATTAATTACGGTCTTTGTTAGGAAGAAGTGGTCTTCACACAGTTTGCAACGAGCCAGGCGGCCCAAACTGCTGCATAAACCCTGACTCTGCGTGCAATGAACGCAAGAGAAGTGACACAATTTCCCTAGTTAAAATGAAATTCATGTTAGCAGGCATCATTAACCAAATATGCATGTTTAAAAATATATACTTGTGTATTGATCTTAAGCAAGACATTGATGTTTATGGTTCGGTAACATTGGTGCAACAACAGTGCTTATTTAGTTTGGTGAAGTAGGCTGTGATTCGATGATAAATGAACAGGCACCGCATCGATTATATGCAACGCAGGACAAGCTAGATAAACTAGTAATATCATCAACCATGTGTAGTTAACTAGTGACTATGTTAAGATTGATTGTTTTTTATAAGATCAGTTTAATGCTAGCTAGCAACTTACCTTGGCTCCTTGCTGCACTCACGTAACACGTAACACAATCTCCTTGTGGAGTGCAATGTAATAGGCTATAATTGGTGTCTAAAAATACCGATTGTTATGAAAATTAGAAATCGGCCCTAATTAATCGGCCATTCCGATTAATCGGTTGACCTCTAATACACATCATATCATCTTTAAAGTGTAGTAGATGTTGTTAGATGCTCTGAAACAATGGAGAGAGACAGACAGAGAGAATAGTGGGGTCTGAATAGAAATCACAACCTTTATAGACAAATGCTTATTGGCTGCCATTACAGTACATGATTTCTCCTTAACATGGGTAATTTATCATGCCCTAATGATTAAGGGAAACCAATGGAATATTGTTATGTATAGAACAGGAAGATAAATTGCCGTGCTCAGCTCAATGTTTTGGGTGCCAGCTTCAAAAGACACATACTGGAAGAAAGTACAAAAAACGCACTCACAGAACACACACAGAACACACACAGAACACACACAGCATATAACATGTTCTAATGTGGTGCTGTGAATAGTTTGTTTATGCTAGGGATGTCTTCTGTCAGTACACTTGTGAATTTACTCCTTTCACAATGACAAAGGGGACAGAACACAAACAACGGGGCCACAATTCCACCCAGAACCCCCTGAATCACAGCTGCAGAGCTCTAGTGTGCTGCTGAAATGCCTGTCCTTGAGATATCTCCTGTGAAATCTGTCGTTAGGGAAGGTGTCTGGAGTGGACTGTGATGAGGCTGCATTTTCCATCACCTTGCTCCATGTGTGTGTGTGTGTGTGTGTGTGTGTGTGTGTGTGATGTGTGTGTGTGTGTGTGTGTGTGTGTGTGTGTGTGTGTGTGTGTGTGTGTGTGTGTGTGTGTGTGTGTGTGCGTGCGTGCGTGCGTGCGTGTGATTTCTCTGCTCCTGAGAGCAGCAGACTGCCCCTTCATGCCCCGGCAATCTATCTGGTGGTACAGTGGAGACAAGAGAGGACAACCGACTAGTAAACAGATGTGTCCTGGTGGTACAGTGGAGACAAGAGAGGACAACGACTAGTAAACAGATGTGTCCTGGTGGTACAGTGGAGACAAGAGGACAACGACTAGTAAACAGATGTGTCCTGGTGGTACAGTGGAGACAAGAGAGGACAACCGACTAGTAAACAGATGTGTCCTGGTGGTACAGTGGAGACAAGAGAGGACAACCGACTAGTACACAGATGTGTCCTGGTGATACAGTGGAGACGAGGACAACGACTAGTAGACAGATGTGTCCTGGTGGTACAGTGGAGACAAGAGAGGACAACCGACTAGTAAACAGATGTGTCCTGGTGATACAGTGGAGACAAGAGAGGACAACGACTAGTAGACAGATGTGTCCTGGTGATACAGTGGAGACAAGAGAGGACAACCGACTAGTAAACAGATGTGTCCTGGTGATACAGTGGAGACAAGAGAGGACAACCGACTAGTAAACAGATGTGTCCTGGTGGTACAGTGGAGACAAGAGAGGACAACCGACTAGTACACAGATGTGTCCTGGTGATACAGTGGAGACGAGGACAACGACTAGTAGACAGATGTGTCCTGGTGGTACAGTGGAGACAAGAGAGGACAACGACTAGTAAACAGATGTGTCCTGGTGGTACAGTGGAGACAAGAGAGGACAACCGACTAGTAAACAGATGTGTCCTGGTGGTACAGTGGAGACAAGAGAGGACAACCGACTAGTAAACAGATGTGTCCTGGTGGTACAGTGGAGACAAGAGAGGACAACCGACTAGTAAACAGATGTGTCCTGGTGGTACAGTGGAGACGAGGACAACGACTAGTAAACAGATGTGTCCTGGTGATACAGTGGAGACAAGAGAGGACAACGACTAGTAAACAGATGTGTCCTGGTGGTACAGTGGAGACAAGAGGACAACGACTAGTAGACAGATGTGTCCTGGTGGTACAGTGGAGACAAGAGAGGACAACGACTAGTAAACAGATGTGTCCTGGTGGTACAGTGGAGACAAGAGAGGACAACCGACTAGTAAACAGATGTGTCCTGGTGGTACAGTGGAGACAAGAGAGGACAACCGACTAGTAAACAGATGTGTCCTGGTGGTACAGTGGAGACAAGAGAGGACAACCGACTAGTAAACAGATGTGTCCTGGTGGTACAGTGGAGACGAGGACAACGACTAGTAAACAGATGTGTCCTGGTGGTACAGTGGAGACAAGAGAGGACAACCGACTAGTAAACAGATGTGTCCTGGTGGTACAGTGGAGACAAGAGTGTACAACCGACTAGTAAACAGATGTGTCCTGGTGGTACAGTGGAGACAAGAGGACAACGACTAGTAAACAGATGTGTCCTGGTGGTACAGTGGAGACAAGAGAGGACAACGACTAGTAAACAGATGTGTCCTAGTGATACAGTGGAGACAAGAGAGGACAACCGACTAGTAAACAGATGTGTCCTGGTGGTACAGTGGAGACAAGAGAGGACAACCGACTAGTAAACAGATGTGTCCTGGTGGTACAGTGGAGACAAGAGGATAACGACTAGTAAACAGATGTGTCCTGGTGGTACAGTGGAGACAAGAGGATAACGACTAGTAAACAGATGTGTCCTGGTGGTACAGTGGAGACAAGAGAGGACAACGACTAGTAAACAGATGTGTCCTGGTGGTACAGTGGAGACGAGGACAACGACTAGTAAACAGATGTGTCCTGGTGGTACAGTGGAGACAAGAAGACAACCGACTAGTAAACAGATGTGTCCGGTTGATACAGTGGAGACAAGAGAGGACAACCGACTAGTAAACAGATGTGTCCTGGTGATACAGTGGAGACAAGAGAGGACAACGACTAGTAGACAGATGTGTCCTGGTGGTACAGTGGAGACAAGAGAGGACAACCGACTAGTAGACAGATGTGTCCTGGTGGTACAGTGGAGACAAGAGAGGACAACGACTAGTACACAGATGTGTCCTGGTGGTACAGTGGAGACAAGAGAGGACAACGACTAGTAAACAAATGTGTCCTGGTGGTACAGTGGAGACAAGAGAGGACAACCGACTAGTAAACAGATGTGTCCTGGTGGTACAGTGGAGACAAGAGGACAACGACTAGTAAACAGATGTGTCCTGGTGATACAGTGGAGACAAGAGAGGACAACGACTAGTAAACAGATGTGTCCTGGTGGTACAGTGGAGACAAGAGAGGACAACCGACTAGTAAACAGATGTGTGCTGGTGGTACAGTGGAGACAAGAGAGGACAACCGACTAGTAAACAGATGTGTCCTGGTGGTACAGTGGAGACAAGAGAGGACAACCGACTAGTAAACAGATGTGTCCTGGTGGTACAGTGGAGACGAGGACAACGACTAGTAAACAGATGTGTCCTGGTGGTACAGTGGAGACAAGAGTACAACCGACTAGTAAACAGATGTGTCCTGGTGGTACAGTGGAGACAAGAGGACAACGACTAGTAAACAGATGTGTCCTGGTGGTACAGTGGAGACAAGAGAGGACAACGACTAGGACAGATGTGTCCTGGTGATACAGTGGAGACGAGGACAACGACTAGTAACAGATGTGTCCTGGTGGTACAGTGGAGACAAGAGAGGACAACCGACTAGTAAACAGATGTGTCCTGGTGGTACAGTGGAGACAAGAAGACAACCGACTAGTAAACAGATGTGTCCTGGTGATACAGTGGAGACAAGAGAGGACAACGACTAGTAAACAGATGTGTCCTGGTGGTACAGTGGAGACAAGAGAGGACAACGACTAGTAAACAGATGTGTCCTGGTGGTACAGTGGAGACAAGAGGACAACGACTAGTAAACAGATGTGTCCTGGTGGTACAGTGGAGACAAGAGGACAACGACTAGTAAACAGATATGTCCTGGTGGTACAGTGGAGACAAGAGGACAACGACTAGTAAACAGATATGTCCTGGTGGTACAGTGGAGACAAGAGGACAACCGACTAGTAAACAGATGTGTCCTGGTGATACAGTGGTAAACAGATGTGTCCTGGTGATACAGTGGAGACAAGAGAGGACAACCGACTAGTACACAGATACACAAACCTATATTGAAATAGATTAGTCATGAAAAACAAACTATTAAAAAGGTGTAAACAATGTGTTGTGTGGTTCATAGGTGCTGTTGGAACACACACCTCGTGAAGTGTGTTCACTCATATCCACAGCCAAGCGTAAATAAAAACACACATAATTACAATGACGCAGATGTAATTACTAGCCCTGGCACACACACACACACAAAATGCAGTGTCTACAGACTTAAAACCAACACAAACATATTTTGACACACACACATTACTTTTCTACTTCAGCCCGACACACCCTCCACCAGACAGACAGACAGACAGACAGACAGACAGACAGACAGACAGGCAGAGAGGCAGATAGTCCGTTTCATCTTTAGCGTGCCTAATTGAGCTTTGGTGCATGTTAATTCAGCAGTAAAACAACAGCTAGAGGTTACCAACCTGCTCCTCTTCTCTTAGATGTCTTCTTGTCTTTTTCTGCCTCCGTTAGCGTTTCCAGAGGGGGCTCCCTGTGTGTGTAGTACCCTGTCAGTTAGCTGTCCTTTTCTTCCCCTGCACATACAAGATGAATCCTGTCATACACTCTCCTCCTATGTTAGAGCACAGCTAGCTAACAGCTATTAGTCTGTTTCACTTCAGTCTTTGAGGAAATGTGGAAACTTCTTTGCAGAAGTGGTTTTCTATTCTGTTAGCTGGTTTGTTATTGTCAGAATGGAAGTTGTGGGAACAGTGAGGTCCAACTAAAATATGATGATAGTTTCTCTCTAATGTTAGACTGGGTTGTCTACACTATTGCATCCTAACTGGCTTTTCCTGGTGGCTTACATGTATTGTTGACATGCACATTTTTTAAATGTATTTTATTTTATTTCACCATTATTTAACCAGGTAGGCCAGTTGAGAACACCTTTATTTAACCAGGTAGGCCAGTTGAGAACACCTTTATTTAACCAGGTAGGCCAGTTGAGAACACCTATATTTAACCAGGTAGGCCAGTTGAGGACACCTTTATTTAACCAGGTAGGCCAGTTGAGAACACCTTTATTTAACCAGGTAGGCTAGTTGAGAACACCTTTATTTAACCAGGTAGGCTAGTTGAGAACACCTTTATTTAACCAGGTAGGCCAGTTGAGAACACCTTTATTTAACCAGGTAGGCCAGTTGAGAACACCTTTATTTAACCAGGTAGGCTAGTTGAGAACACCTTTATTTAACCAGGTAGGCCAGTTGAGAACACCTTTATTTAACCAGGTAGGCCAGTTGAGAACACCTTTATTTAACCAGGTAGGCCAGTTGAGAACACCTTTAATTAACCAGGTAGGCCAGTTGAGAATATCTTTATTTAACCAGGTAGGCTAGTTGAGAACACCTTTATTTAACCAGGTAGGCCAGTTGAGAACACCTTTATTTAACCAGGTAGGCCAGTTGAGAACACCTTTATTTAACCAGGTAGGCCAGTTGAGAACACCTTTATTTAACCAGGTAGGCTAGTTGAGAACACCTTTATTTAACCAGGTAGGCTAGTTGAGAACACCTTTATTTAACCAGGTAGGCCAGTTGAGAACACCTTTATTTAACCAGGTAGGCTAGTTGAGAATACCTTTATTTAACCAGGTAGGCCAGTTGAGAACACCTTTATTTAACCAGGTAGGCCAGTTGAGAACACCTTTATTTAACCAGGTAGGACAGTTGAGAACACCTTTATTTAACCAGGTAGGCTAGTTGAGAATACCTTTATTTAACCAGGTAGGCCAGTTGAGAACACCTTTATTTAACCAGGTAGGCCAGATGAGAACAAGTCCTCATTTACAACTGTGACCTGGCCAAGATAAAGCATAGCAGTTCGACACAAACAACAACACAGTTACACATGGAATAAACAAAACATAGTCAATAATACAGTAGAACAAAAAGTCTATATACAGTGAGTGCAAATGAGGTAAGATAAGGGAGTTGAGGCAATAAATAGGCCATGGTGGCGAAGTAATTACAATATGGCAATTAAACACTGGAATTGTAGATGTGGAGAAGATGAATGTGCAAATAGAGATACTGGGGTGCAAAGGAGCAAGATAAATAAATAAATACAGTATGGGGATGAGGCAGTTGGATGGGCTGTTTACAGATGGGCTATGTACAGGTGCAGTGATCTGTGAGCTGCTCTGACAGCTGGTGCTTAAAGCTAGTGAGGGAGATGTGAGTCTCCAGCTTCAGAGATTTTTGCAGTTCGTTCCAGTCATTGGCAGCAGAGAACTGGAAGGAAAGACGACCAAAGGAGGAATTGGCTTTGGGGGTGACCAGTGAGATATACCTGTTGGAGCGAGTGCTACGAGTGGGTGTTGCTATGGTGACCAGTGAGCTGAGATAAGGCGGGGATTTACCTAGCAGAGACTTGTAGATAACCTGTAGCCAGTGGGTTTGGCGACGAGTATGAAGCGAGGGCCAACCAACAAGAGCGTACAGGTCGCAATGGTGGGTAGTCTATATGGGGCTTTGGTGACAAAACAGATGGCACTGTGATAGACTGCATCCAGTTTGTTGAGTAGAGTGTTGGAGGCTATTTTATAGATGACATCACCGAAGTCGAGGATCGGTAGGATGGTCAGTTTTACTAGGGTATGTTTGGCAGCATGAGTGAAGGATGCTTTGTTGCGAAATAGGAAGCCGATTCTAGATGTATGCTTAATGCGAGTCTGGAAGGAGAGTTTACAGTCTAACCAGACACCCAGGTATTTGTAGTTGTCCACATATTCTAAGTCAGAGCAGTCCAGGGTAGTGATGTTGGACGGGCAGGCAGGTGCAGGCAGCGATCGATTGAAAAGCATGCATTTAGTTTTACTTGCGTTTAAGAGAAATTGGAGGCCACGGAAGGAGAGTTGTATGGCATTGAAGCTCGTCTGGAGGTTAGTTAACACAGTGTCCAAAGAGGGGCCAGAAGTATACAAAATGGTGTCGTCTGCGTAGAGGTGGATCAGAGAATCACCAGCAGCAAGAGCGACATCATTGATGTATACAGAGAAGAGAGTCGGCCCGAGGATTGAACCCTGTGGCACCCCCATAGAGACTGCCAGAGGTCTGGACAACTGGCCCTCCGATTTGACACACTGAACTCTGTCTGAGAAGTAGTTGGTAAACCAGGCGAAGCAGTCATTTTAGAAACCAAGGCTGTCGAGTCTGGAACTGGGATTGGACTAATGAACAAAATACTAAAAGATTTTAAATGTAATGTTTTGAGTAAACTATCCCTTTCACTTTTGTCTGGACTGAAACTTTTATTCTTAATCTCCCTCTCTCTCCCTCTCTCTCCCTCTCTCTCTCCCCCCTACAGGAAGAGTCCCAGCAGATCCTGGCCCGCCAGAAGTCCAACTCTCAGTCGGACAGCCATGATGACGAGGTGTCCCCCCCGCTGCCCAACCCAGTGGTCAAGGCCCGCCGCCGCCGCGGAGGGGTCAGTGCTGAAGTCTACACTGAAGAGGACGCCGTCAGCTACGTCCGCAAGGTCAGAGATAAACACTTCAACCAACTCACACAGTCAGGAACATTCAGTAACCATAGTAACACTGGCTGGGAATTGCCAGGAACCTCCCCATACCATATTGTCACGGTACTTAGGTGCCGATACGATATGTATTGCGATTCTCACGATTCTACATGTATAGCGATTCTCACGATTCTACATGTATAGCGATTCTCACGATTCTACATGTATAGCGATTCTCACGATTCTACATGTATAGTGATTCTCACGATTCTACATGTATAGCGATTCTCACGATTCTACATGTATAGCGATTCTCACGATCCTACATGTATAGCGATTCTCACGATTCTACATGTATAGTGATTCTCACGATTCTACATGTATAGCGATTCTCACGATTCTACATGTATAGCGATTCTCACGATTCTACATGTATAGTGATTCTCACGATTCTACATGTATAGTGATTCTCACGATTCTACATGTATAGTGATTCTCACGATTCTACATGTATAGCGATTCTCACGATTCTACATGTATAGTGATTCTCACGATTCTACATGTATAGCGATTCTCACGATTCTACATGTATAGCGATTCTCACGATTCTACATGTATAGTGATTCTCACGATTCTACATGTATAGTGATTCTCACGATTCTACATGTATAGCGATTCTCACGATTCTACATGTATAGCGATTCTCACGATTCTACATGTATAGCGATTCTCACGATTCTACATGTATAGTGATTCTCACGATTCTACATGTATAGTGATTCTCACGATTCTACATGTATAGCGATTCTCACGATTCTACATGTATAGCGATTCTCACGATTCTACATGTATAGCGATTCTCACGATTCTACATGTATAGCGATTCTCACGATTCTACATGTATAGCGATTCTCACGATTCTACATGTATAGCGATTCTCACGATTCTACATGTATAGCGATTCTCACGATTCTACATGTATAGCGATTCTCACGATTCTACATGTATAGCGATTCTCACGATTTTAAATGTATAGCGATTCTCACGATTCTACATGAATAGTGATTCTCACGATTCTACATGTATAGCGATTCTCACGATTCTACATATATAGCGATTCTCACGATTCTACATGTATAGCGATTCTCACGATTCTACATGTATAGCGATTCTCACGATTCTACATGTATAGCGATTCTCACGATTCTACATGTATAGCGATTCTCACGATTCTACATGTATAGCGATTCTCACGATTCTACATGTATAGCGATTCTCACGATTCTACATGTATAGTGATTCTCACGATTCTACATGTATAGTCTCACGATTCTACATGTATAGTGATTCTCACGATTCTACATGTATAGCGATTCTCACGATTCTACATGTATACTGCGATTCTCATATTCCTCAGTATATGAGGAATTCCATATATGAGTTATTCCATTCTAGCCATTACCATGAGCCCAACCTCCTATAGCTCCTCCCACCAGCCTCCACTGATATCTGCTGCAGAGAGACAGAGAGAGAGACACAGAGAGAGACAGAGAGAGAGACAGAGAGAGAGACAGAGAGAGACAGAGACAGAGAGACAGAGAGAGAGACAGAGAGAAAGAGAGAGAGAGAGAGAAGAGAAACAGAGAGAGAGACAGAGAGAGACAGAGAGAGAGAGACAGAGAGAGAGAGCGAGACAGAGAGAGACAGAGAGAGAGACAGAGAGAAAGAGAGAGAGAGAGACAGAGAGAGACAGAGACAGAGAGAGAGACAGAGAGAGAGACAGAGAGAGAGACAGAGAGAGACAGAGAGAGACAGAGAGAGACAGAGAGAGACAGAGAGAGAGACAGAGATAGTTTTGATCAGTCATGGAAATAAAAGTGCTGAAAACATGTTCACTATTTCAAAAGAAGATGAAGAACAAGATATAGGAAGGAAAATACCCGTTGGTTCAGGTACAGCCGACTAGCACTAGCAAATGCTACCTAGCAAAACATTTTTAATATATATACTTTTTTTGTGATCAAAGTATCGATATAATATCATCCCCCCAAAATATTGCGATATGTCTGACCACAGAGACTGAACACATAGACAGACCATATGCTGACCACAGAGACTGAACACATAGACAGACCATATGACCACAGAGACTGAACACATAGACAGACCATATGCTGACCATTGATTGTCCACAATCTGACCAGGAGAGTTTGACTAGAGATTCAAACTATCGACTCACACAGGAGTAAGGGGGCCTGAAAGGATGAAAAACATGATGTAGTAGCCAGCAGAAGTTAAATTAAGGTTGGTATGGTGATTCGGCTGATGCTAATTGGTATCATTGTAACACATACTCCTTTAGGACTGCAGTTGAAAATATTTGCCACTGTCAAAAAACCTACAAAAATGTAGGGAAGTAAAGAACCCTTCAACAACAACTAATTATGTTGACTTAACAGAACTCTCTTAACTCACACAATGTCAAGCATACCCAACCAGATGGTAGTGGATGGCTCTTGCACTCAGGGCTCTAAAATGTGACCGTTTTGGTTGCATATGCTCCTAAATATTTTGCTGTGCGACCTGGTATCTGCCAGTCTTAGCAGCAGGTATCTGCCAGTCTGTGTGTGTGTGTGTGTGTGTGTGTGTGTGTGTGTGTGTGTGTGTGTGTGTGTGTGTGTGTGTGTGTGTGTGTGTGTGTGTGTGTGTGTGTGTGTGTGTGTGTGTGTGTGTGTGTGTGTGTGTGTATATCCCTGAAATAGCGTGAATCACTGACCTAAACATTTGCTAGTTTATTGGTTTTTCATCCATGATTGGAGCCTGGCAGATACCTGCTGCTAAGACTGATAGATACCTGCTGCTAAGACTGGCAGATACCTGCTGCTAAGGCTGACAGATGCCTGATGCTAAGACTGACATACCTGCTGCTAAGACTGACATATACCTGCTGATAAGACTGATAGATACCTGCTACTAATACTGACAGATACCTGCTGCTAAGACTAACAGATACCCGCTGCTAAGAATGATAGATACCTGCTGCTAAGGCTGACAGATACCTGCTGCTAAGACTGACAGATACCTGCTGCTAAGTCTGACAGATGCCTGCTGCTAAGACTGGTGGATGCCTGCTGCTAAGACTGACAGATGCCTGCTGCTAAGACTGACAGATGCCTGCTGCTAAGACTGACAGATACCTGCTGCTAAGACTGATAGATACCCGCTGCTAAGAATGATAGATACCTGCTGCTAAGACTGACAATACCTGCTGCTAACCTGCCTGCTGCTAAGGCTGACAGATACCTGCTGATAACTGACAGATGCCTGCTGACTGCAGATACCTAGATACCCGCTGCTAAGAATGATAGATACCTGCTGCTAAGACTGATAAATACCTGCTGCTAAGGCTGACAGATACCTGCTGATAAGACTGATAGATACCCGCTGCTAAGAATGATAGATACCTGCTGCTAAGACTGACAGATACCTGCTGCTAAGTCTGACAGATACCTGCTGCTAAGACTGACAGATACCTGCTGCTAAGACCGATAGATACCTGCTGCTAAGTCTGACAGATGCCTGCTGCTAAGACTGACAGATGCCTGCTGCTATCTGCAGGTATCTGTCAGTCTTAGCAGCAGGTATCTGCCAGGCTCCAATCATGGATGAAAAACCAATAAACTAGCAAATGTTTAGGTCAGTGATTCACGCTATTTCAGGGATACACACACACACACACACACACACACACACACACACACACACACACACACACACACACACACACACACATAATCAGGGAGATAGACACGCACACACACACAAATCTGTCATTTCGAGGTTGTCCTTAAAATTCCCATCAGACGATAACGAACATGCCTTTGTTTAGCTTGAGCTACAAGCGTGACGGACAAGTGTCACACATAATTCAGAGTTATGGAAGCAGATTTGAATGAAATGAGGGGTTTAACAAATTGATTGAAGGCTGGGTTCTTCAGTAAACAGCTGTTGCCTTTCCCAGCAGTAATGACATGTAGCTAGCAGACCTGGGTTAAAAAACGATGTAAAATCATTTCAAATACTATATCTATGCTTGATTGAGCTTGCCTGTTGCCATGAATCCAATAGAAGTCTAAAAATGACAAACCCCACCCACCTGACACAGGCTAAACAAATGCTCGAAGCATTTGAAAGATATCAAATAGTATTTAAACCCAGGTCTGGTATCTAGACAGTACTGGATGACATGGTTCCAGACTGATAACAACACAGGCTCTACATACGTCAATGGGCTGAAATAACCCTCAGTCAGAGGCTAAATTGGTTTAATATCTTAGTTAGTTCATTCACATTTCCCAGACGAGCAACCAAGCATATTAAATGAATCCCTCTCTCATGCGTTAACATGGCTCAGCGTGTGTGTGTGTGTGTGTGTGTGTGTGTGTGTGTGTGTGTGTGTGTGTGTGGGAACTTGGTTTTGGCTGAGTGGCGTCAGGAGGATCTCTGTGTAATCTGGGTCTCAGCACACAGGCTTTACCCTCTCAGCTCCCAGCTCTCTGCCATCCCCTTCCTCTTCCTCTCCCTTCAACAGACTAGATACCGTTTCTACCCTTCCTCTCCCTTCAACAGACTAGATACCGTTTCTACCCTTCCTCTCCCTTCAACAGACTAGATACCGTTTCTACCCTTCCTCTCCCACTCCCTTCAACAGACTAGATACCGTTTCTACCCTTTCTCTCCCTCTCCCTTCAACAGACTAGATACCGTTTCTACCCTTCCTCTCCCTTCAACAGACTAGATACCGTTTCTACCCTTCCTCTCCCACTCCCTTCAACAGACTAGATACCGTTTCTACCCTTTCTCTCCCTCTCCCTTCAACAGACTAGATACCGTTTCTACCCTTTCTCTCCCTTCAACAGACTAGATACCGTTTCTACCCTTCCTCTCCCTTCAACAGACTAGATACCGTTTCTACCCTTCCTCTCCCTCTCCCTTCAGCAGACTAGATACCGTTTCTACCCTTCCTCTCCCACTCCCTTCAACAGACTAGAGACCGTTTCTACCCTTCCTCTCCCTTCAACAGACTAGATACCGTTTCTACCCTTCCTCTCCCTCTCCCTTCAACAGACTAGATACCGTTTCTACCCTTCCTCTACCTTCAACAGACTAGATACCGTTTCTACCCTTCCTCTCCCCCTCCCTTCAACAGACTAGATACCGTTTCTACCCTTCCTCTCCCTTCAACAGACTAGATACCGTTTCTACCCTTCCACTCCCTTCAACAGACTAGATACCGTTTCTACCCCTCCTCTCCCTTCAACAGACTAGATACAGTTTCTACCCTTCCTCTTCCTCTCCCTTCAACAGACTAGATACCGTTTCTACCCTTCCTCTCCCATTTGTAGACTAACAGGCTAGACTTTAGACATTCTCTGTCTATCTACTTTCAGCCTTTAAGCGGTTTGACCCTTTCTCTGTTCCCATCCTCTGCCATTCGTAAAGAGGCTAGACAGTAGACAGTTAACCCTCTCTGTGTCTATACCCTCCCAGCTTTAAAGTGGCTAGTAGGCCCTGTCTGTAAGCACTATCCCCCCAACTCTCACTACTTCCAGCCCTGAAGACTCTAGTAACCCTCTCTCTACACCTCTATCCATAAAGACTCTAGTTCCCCTCTCTCTACACCTCTATCCATAAAGACTCTAGTAACCCCTCTCTCTACACCTCTATCCATAAAGACTCTAGTAACCCCTCTCTCTACACCTCTATCCATAAAGACTCTAGTAACCCCTCTCTCTACACCTCTATCCATAAAGACTCTAGTAGCCCCTCTCTCTACACCTCTATCCACAAAGACTCTAGTAACCCCTCTCTCTACACCTCTATCCATAAAGACTCTAGTAACCCCTCTCTCTACACCTCTATCCATAAAGACTAGTAACCCCTCTCTCTACACCTCTATCCATAAAGACTCTAGTACCCCCTCTCTCTACACCTCTATCCATAAAGACTGTAGTACCCCCTCTCTCTACACCTCTATCCATAAAGACTCTAGTAACCTCTCTCTACAACCTCTATCCATAAAGACTCTAGTACACCTCTACCTCTCATAAAGACTCTCTCCATTACACCCTCTCTCCCCTCTATCCATAAAAAGTATCTAGTAACCTCTCTCTACAACTCTATCCATAAAGACTCTAGTAACCTCTCTCTCTACACCTCTATCCATAAAGAGTATTGCCTCTCTCTTTGGAGCAAATGGTCTATTTCCAGCATTCCAGATGGTTGAAGAGACTACAGAGGGTTGATGTTGGTAG
The DNA here is from genome assembly GCF_045791955.1 of Oncorhynchus clarkii lewisi. Lineage (NCBI taxonomy): Eukaryota > Metazoa > Chordata > Actinopteri > Salmoniformes > Salmonidae > Oncorhynchus > Oncorhynchus clarkii. The sequence goes on from NW_027260877.1 coordinate 230,503, forward strand.
TGTACTGCAGTGGCCTCATGAATGTTTCAGCCAGTCTGCTGCTGTTGTAGTTGTGGTCCTCTTCATGGTGAGCCATCTGTTGCTTTAAGTTAATTACAGCCTACAGACTGCTGCTTCCCTCAGAGCATTGATGCTTTCTTTCTTACAGTACTATCTCCTTCTCTCTCCCACTGGCATCTCTTTGACTCTGTTTTGCTATAGTTCTCTCTCTCTCTCTCTCACCTCTTTCTCTCTCTCTCTCCCTCTCTCTCTCTCTCCCTCTCCCTCTCCCTCTCTCTCTCTCCCTTCCCTCTCTCTCTCTCTCCCACTGGCATCTCTTTGACTCTGTTTTGCTATAGTTCTCTCTCTCTCTCCCCCACTCTCTCTCTCTCTCCCTTTCTCTCTCTCTCTTTCTCTCTCCCTCTCCCTCTCTTTCTCCCTCTCCCTCTCTCTCTCTCTCCCCTTCGCTCTCTCTCTCTCTCCCTCTCTCTCTTCCTCCCTCTCCCTCTCTCTCCCTCTCCCCCCCTCTCTCTCCCTTTCTCTCTCTCTCTCTCTCTCTCTCCCTCTCTCTCTCTCTCTCTCTCTCTCTCTCTCTCTCTCTCTCTCTCTCTCTCTCTCTCTCTCTCTCTCTCTCTCTCTCTCTCTCCCTCTCTCTCTCTCCCTCTCCCCCCTCTCTCTCTCTCTCTCTCTCTTTCTCTTTCTCCCTCTCTCTCCGTTTCTCCCTCTCTCTCTCTCTCTTTCTCTCTCTCCCTCTCTCTCTCTCCCTTTCTCTTTCTCTCTCCCTCTCTCTCTCTCCCTCTCCCTTTCTCCCTTTCTCTCTATCTCTCTCCCTTTCGCTCTCTCTCTCTCTCTCTCTCCCTTTCTCTCTCTCTCTCCCCCCTCTCTCTCTCTCTCTCTCTCTCTCTCTCTCTCTCTCTCTCTCTCTCTCTCTCTCTCTCCCCCCCCTCCCTCTCCCCCCCCTCTCTCTCTCTCTCTCTCTCTCTCTCTCTTCTCCCCACGGTAACACATCTGCAGAGCTCAGAGCTCTAAGTGTTTCTCCCTAGAACGTCTTTCCTTAAATACAGAGGCAGTAGTCTTTGTAGTGGGCTCTGAGGAAATGTGGCTGGCCCGCATCATTCCCCCAAACAGTCCTTTGGTTCAGACATGGACATGAAAATGCATGTTTTATGAATGAGAACATGGCCTTGTGACCTCACAGCGAAGGGCTGCACACACACACACACACACACACACACACACACACACACACACACACACACACACACACACGTACACACACACACACACGTACACACACACACACGTACACTGATCAAGCAGATGGGTTGCGTTCCATTATGTACAGACAGTAGGGTTTATTTAAAATATACTGTAATGTGCTTAAATCTGTGCATTGAGCTATGTTGATGTATGTGCATGTGCCTGGCTTCATGTGTACAGCTCTAGTGTTTTCTTTTCTTTTCAATAAATGCTTTTTGGGGAACTTTTTAAAAATCTTTTTAGCCATGTAGACATGGCATGACAAATAGGAAAGACAATGTGTACAGTATTAAATGGAATTCAATCAATTCCACTGTCTGTGATGAAGGTGCTGAAGTCTGGTTCCTGTTTGAGAGACCATGATGTTTGCTATGTTGTTCCTCAGGTGATTCCTAAAGACTACAAGACCATGACTGCTCTGGCCAAGGCCATCTCCAAGAACGTGCTGTTTGCTCACCTCGACGACAACGAAAGGAGGTAAGAACCACAAATCATAATCCAACTGACCCAAGATCAGTGTCTAGAGACGACTTCATCCTAGTTAAAACACATTAGTGACTGAGTGACTGAGTGAGAGAGCGACATTGTGTGTGTGAGCTAATCATAAAGAGGCCTTTTGTTGTGGTTGAGCAGTTTTCCCGTGTGGCCACAGTGGGCCAGTGTTGTCTGCAGTGCTGCTGGGTTGAAACAGGTCAGAAGTGGTGAGAAGAGGGGCAGGCAGACACTGGGCAGAGGGGCGAGGGGTACGGAGAGAGAGAGGGGGGCATGCCGGAGGGAAAATTTACTGCCTGGTGCCGCCCTCTCCTGTGTGTGTGTGTACACTGTTGTTGTCGATCGCCATGGCAACCCCCCCCAAAAAAGGCAGGCAGTGTGGATGTTTGACAGTAATCTAAAGTGTGTTGAAATTTTGGTGGGGTGCGGGGTTGGAATTGGGTTACTCGGAACGACACGATTCGCCACGGCTCTGTGAGAGGGTCTGAGGCTGTGGGGTTTGACAAACACAAAACAGCAACAACAAATCAAATCAAACTTTATTTCTCACATGCGCCGAATACAACAAGTGTAGACTTTACCATGAAATGCTGACTTACAAGGCCTTAACCAACAATGCAGTTCAAGAAAGAGTTAAGAGTTTATTTACCAAATTAACTAAAGTAAAAAATAATAGTAACACAATAAAATAACAATAACGAGGCTATATATAGGGGGTACCAGTACCAAGTCAATGTGCGAGGTGAAGTGACTATGCATAGATAATAAATAGTCCGCTGGCCATTTGATGAGCTGTTCAGCAGTCTTTTGGCTTGGGGATAGAAACTGTTAAGGAGCCTTTTGGTCCTAGACTTGGTCCTCCGGTACCGCTTGCCAGAGAGAGAGAGAGATTCATTAATCCCTCCATCCCTCCCCTTCACCCCATCTCTTCTCTCTTCCTCTCTCTTTCCTTCTCCACCTCTTTCTCTATCCCTCTATCCATCCCTCCCCTTCACCCCATCTCTTCTCTCTTCCTCTCTCTTTCCTTCTCCACCTCTTACTCTATCCCTCTATCCATCCCTCCCCTTCACCCCATCTCTTCTCTCTTCCTCTCTCTTTCCTTCTCCACCTCTTTCTCTATCCCTCTATCCATCCCTCCCCTTCACCCCATCTCTTCTCTCTTCCTCTCTCTTTCCTTCTCCACCTCTTTCTCTATCCCTCTATCCATCCCTCCCCTTCACCCCATCTCTTCTCTCTTCCTCTCTCTTTCCTTCTCCACCTCTTTCTCTATCCCTCTATCCATCCCTCCCCTTCACCCCATCTCTTCTCTCTTCCTCTCTCTTTCCTACTCCACCTCTTTCTCTATCCCTCTATCCATCCCTCCCCTTCACCCCATCTCTTCTCTCTTCCTCTCTCTTTCCTTCTCTACCTCTTTCTCTATCTCTCTATCCATCCCTCCCCTTCACCCCATCTCTTCTCTCTTCCTCTCTCTTTCCTTCTCCACCTCTTTCTCTATCCCTCCATCCATCCCTCCCCTTCACCCCATCTCTTCTCTCTTCCTCTCTCTTTCCTTCTCCACCTCTTTCTCTATCCCTCTATCCATCCCTCCCCTTCACCCCATCTCTTCTCTCTTCCTCTCTCTTTCCTTCTCCACCTCTTTCTCTATCCCTCTATCCATCCCTCCCCTTCACCCCATCTCTTCTCTCTTCCTCTCTCTTTCCTTCTCCACCTCTTTCTCTATCCCTCTATCCATCCCTCCCCTTCACCCCATCTCTTCTCTCTTCCTCTCTCTTTCCTTCTCCACCTCTTTCTCTATCCCTCTATCCATCCCTCCCCTTCACCCCATCTCTTCTCTCTTCCTCTCTCTTTCCTTCTCCACCTCTTTCTCTATCCCTCTATCCATCCCTCCCCTTCACCCCATCTCTTCTCTCTTCCTCTCTCTTTCCTTCTCCACCTCTTTCTCTATCCCTCTATCCATCGCTCCCCTTCACCCCATCTCTTCTCTCTTCCTCTCTCTTTCCTTCTCCACCTCTTTCTCTATCCCTCTATCCATCCCTCCCCTTCACCCCATCTCTTCTCTCTTCCTCTCTCTTTCCTTCTCCACCTCTTTCTCTATCCCTCTATCCATCCCTCCCCTTCACCCCATCTCTTCTCTCTTCCTCTCTCTTTCCTTCTCCACCTCTTTCTCTATCCCTCTATCCATCCCTCCCCTTCACCCCATCTCTTCTCTCTTCCTCTCTCTTTCCTTCTCCACCTCTTTCTCTATCCCTCTATCCATCCCTCCCCTTCACCCCATCTCTTCTCTCTTCCTCTCTCTTTCCTTCTCCACCTCTTCCTCTATCCCTCTATCCATCCCTCCCCTTCACCCCATCTCTTCTCTCTTCCTCTCTCTTTCCTTCTCCACCTCTTTCTCTATCCCTCTATCCATCCCTCCCCTTCACCCCATCTCTTCTCTCTTCCTCTCTCTTTCCTTCTCCACTTCTTTCTCTATCCCTCTATCCATCCCTCACCTTCACCCCATCTCTTCTCTCTTCCTCTCTCTTTCCTTCTCCACCTCTTTCTCTATCCCTCTATCCATCCCTCCCCTTCACCCCATCTCTTCTCTCTTCCTCTCTCTTTCCTTCTCCACCTCTTTCTCTATCCCTCTATCCATCCCTCCCCTTCACCCCATCTCTTCTCTCTTCCTCTCTCTTTCCTTCTCCACCTCTTTCTCTATCCCTCTATCCATCCCTCCCCTTCACCCCATCTCTTCTCACTTCCTCTCTCTTTCCTTCTCCACCTCTTTCTCTATCCCTCTATCCATCCCTCCCCTTCACCCCATCTCTTCTCTCTTCCTCTCTCTTTCCTTCTCCACCTCTTTCTCTATCCCTCTATCCATCCCTCCCCTTCACCCCATCTCTTCTCTCTTCCTCTCTCTTTCCTTCTCCACCTCTTTCTCTATCCCTCTATCCATCCCTCCCCTTCACCCCATCTCTTCTCTCTTCCTCTCTCTTTCCTTCTCCACCTCTTTCTCTATCCCTCTATCCATCCCTCCCCTTCACCCCATCTCTTCTCTCTTCCTCTCTCTTTCCTTCTCCACCTCTTTCTCTATCCCTCTATCCATCCCTCCCCTTCACCCCATCTCTTCTCTCTTCCTCTCTCTTTCCTTCTCCACCTCTTTCTCTATCCCTCTATCCATCCCTCCCCTTCACCCCATCTCTTCTCTCTTCCTCTCTCTTTCCTTCTCCACCTCTTTCTCTATCCCTCTATCCATCCTTCCCCTTCACCCCATCTCTTCTCTCTTCCTCTCTCTTTCCTTCTCCACCTCTTTCTCTATCCCTCTATCCATCCCTCCCCTTCACCCCATCTCTTCTCTCTTCCTCTCTCTTTCCTTCTCCACCTCTTTCTCTATCCCTCTATCCATCCCTCCCCTTCACCCCATCTCTTCTCTCTTCCTCTCTCTTTCCTTCTCCACCTCTTTCTCTATCCCTCTATCCATCCCTCCCCTTCACCCCATCTCTTCTCTCTTCCTCTCTCTTTCCTTCTCCACCTCTTTCTCTATCCCTCTATCCATCCCTCCCCTTCACCCCATCTCTTCTCTCTTCCTCTCTCTTTCCTTCTCCACTTCTTTCTCTATCCCTCTATCCATCCCTCCCCTTCACCCCATCTCTTCTCTCTTCCTCTCTCTTTCCTTCTCCACCTCTTTCTCTATCCCTCTATCCATCCCTCCCCTTCACCCCATCTCTTCTCTCTTCCTCTCTCTTTCCTTCTCCACCTCTTTCTCTATCCCTCTATCCATCCCTCCCCTTCACCCCATCTCTTCTCTCTTCTCTCTCTTTCCTTCTCCACCTCTTTCTCTATCCCTCTATCCATCCCTCCCCTTCACCCCATCTCTTCTCTCTTCCTCTCTCTTTCCTTCTCCACTTCTTTCTCTATCCCTATATCCATCCCTCCCCTTCACCCATTTCTCCTTTCTTCCAATTTCCATCTCACCCCACTCCTACTATTCACTCTCTTCCCTCCCTATCCCTCCACCCCTCCTCCATCCCTTCCTTCCTTCCTAATCTCCAGGCCAGTACTGTGGGAAGCATCTCAGGTGGCTCCCTCCCTCCCCTCCCTCCCTTCCACTCTCCCTCTTTGCTCTGGACAGCAGCCTGAATACTGGTTCATTGCCGGGGAGAATCCATTAGCTCTGTATCCCAGGCTGCATCCACAGAACAGCAGGGAAAAGCCTCTCTCCCTTCATCCCTCCATTCTAGCCTCCTGACGGTCCCAGGGAGAAAACCCAAAACACACCTCTTTCCATTCTTTCGTCAGCTGGTAATTTACTGCGCTCCCCACTTCTTGGCACAGGGCCTCAGTCTGATTGCACGTCAGTGTTGTTGCAACCAGCCGACAGTTTGCCCAGCAGTGGCAGGCAGAGAAGAAACATGTGATATAATAGAATCACACAGGCAGAAGTACACTGTAGTAGAGACCTTGGTTCAAGTAGTACTTGTTTCCTTGAAAATAATCTGAGCATTTGATTATGTCTTCCTGGAGTGACAGATGGGAGAGGTTTGCACTTTTGGGTCTACACTATTAGTTCAGTTGTGCCAGGCAAGCTCAGAAAAGCCCAGTTAAGTATTTTAAATAAAATACTATTTGAACCCAGGCCTGGTGTAGTCACTTAAATCTAGTGCTTGGGTGGCTGATACGGAGGCTTAGGGTTACATTGGCACCGGACCATAAACTTGCCTTGTTTTAATGTATACAAGACCTGTTGGCATGACCAGACCATACATGACCACACAGCCCCAGAGGAGACCGTATATGATTCTGAATGTATATGACTGGCTGTCGTGTTCGTGTAGCGGCTACAGAGACGGACCGTCAGCGACAGACAGACAGACAGGCAGGCAGACAGGCAGGCAGGCAGGCAGGCAGGCAGGCAGGCAGGCAGGCAGGCAGGCAGGCAGGCAGGCAGACAGACAGACAGACAGACAGGCAGGCAGGCAGGCAGGCAGACAGACAGACAGACAGACAGACAGACAGACAGGCAGGCAGGCAGGCAGGCAGGCAGGCAGACAGACAGACAGACAGACAGACAGACAGACAGACAGACAGACAGGATGATTATTTGTTCTAAGATGAGTGATGGGGCATAGTGATGATGACAGGTGCAGATCAGCCGGACGTTGTGACTTGGTGTTAGCCTAGCTAGCCTAGTGTTGACAGGGCCGTGTTGGATCCAACTCCCTCTGAATGCAGCTGATGCAGTCTGTTGTGTGATTGTGCATTACGGTAGCATGTTGACATGCCAACAAACTGCCACGTAGTGTCGTCAATTTGTTCCTCTTGAAACATGTAAGAAACACTTGGTGTTTTAGCTGTAAACAGACAGACAGACAGACAGACAGACAGACAGACAGACAGACAGACAGACAGACAGACAGACAGACAGACAGACAGACAGACAGACAGACAGACAGGCAGGCAGAACAGCATGGTGTCTGATTAGACAGACAGACAGACAGACAGACAGACAGGCCGACAGGCAGAACAGCATGGTGTCTGATTAGACAGACAGACAGACAGACAGGCAGAACAGCATGGTGTCTGATTAGCTCATGTCTGAGTGATGGGGTGTAACGATGATGACAGGTCAGGATTATGTGTGATCAGCCGGACGGCAGAAGCTGTGACTTGGCGTTAGTTTAGCTCTGACAGGGCCGTGCTGAGTCCAACTCCCTCAGTCTTCAGCTGATGCGCTCAGTCACATTGAAGTTCCATTACCATAGTTTTGTGGTTGACACGTGACAAACTTCCACAATTTGTTCCTCTTGAATCCAGTCATACCACTTGTACAAAACACTGTTGTTCAAAACCAATAGGCCTAAAGTACAATTTGTATACGCTTTCTAAATGAGCCAGAGATGTCTGGGGCTGACGTAGATGGGCAGATGGTCTGTGATGGTTTGTGATGGTCAGTGCTGGCGTGCCCTCTCTGGAGTGTCTGTCCATATCTGGTGTTGCTGAGCTGAAAGGCTGTTGTCAATGACAGATGGGCCCTGATTGGCTAGAGTTGCTGGTTCCAAGGCTGTTGCTATGGCAAGGCTGTTCCAACATCTCAGACACTCTGGATCCACTCCAAAATACATACCGCCCCAACAGATCCACAGATGACACAATCTCAACTGCACTCCACACTGCCCTCACCCACATAGACAAATTGAATACCTATGTAAGAGTGATTTTCATTGACTACAGCTCTGCATTCAACACCATAGTGCCCTCCAAACTCATCACTAAGCTCAGGACCCTGGGACTAAACAACTCTGCAACTGGATCCTGGACTTCCTGACGGGCCGCCCCCTGCTGGTGAGGGTAGGCAACAGCACATCCGCCATCAACACAGGGGCCCTCAGGGGTGCGTGCTTAGTCCCACGACTGCGTGGGTGAACACCATCATCAAGTTTGCTGACGACGTGAAGGTGGTAGGAGGGATCACTGACGAGGAAGAGGTCAGAGGGAGACATGGCAGTGTGCTGACAACGTGAAGGTGGTAGGAGGGATCACTGACGAGGAAGAGGTCAGAGGGAGACATGGCAGTGTGCTGACGATGTGAAGGTGGTAGGAGGGATCACTGACGAGGAAGAAGTCAGAGGGAGACATGGCAGTGTGCTGACGACGTGAAGGTGGTAGGAGGGATCACTGACGAGGAAGAGGTCAGAGGGAGACATGGCAGTGTGCTGACGACGTGAAGGTGGTAGGAGGGATCACTGACGAGGAAGAGGTCAGAGGGAGACATGGCAGTGTGCTGACGACGTGAAGGTGGTAGGAGGGATCACTGACGAGGAAGAGGTCAGAGGGAGACATGGCAGTGTGCTGACGACGTGAAGGTGGTAGGAGGGATCACTGACGAGGAAGAGGTCAGAGGGAGACATGGCAGTGTGCTGACGACGTGAAGGTGGTAGGAGGGATCACTGACGAGGAAGAGGTCAGAGGGAGACATGGCAGTGTGCTGACGACGTGAAGGTGGTAGGAGGGATCACTGACGAGGAAGAAGTCAGAGGGAGACATGGCAGTGTGCTGACGACGTGAAGGGGGTAGGAGGGATCACTGACGAGGAAGAGGTCAGAGGGAGACATGGCAGTGTGCTGACGATGTGAAGGTGGTAGGAGGGATCACTGACGAGGAAGAGGTCAGAGGGAGACATGGCAGTGTGCTGACGATGTGAAGGTGGTAGGAGGGATCACTGACGAGGAAGAGGTCAGAGGGAGACATGGCAGTGTGCTGACGACGTGAAGGTGGTAGGAGGGATCACTGACGAGGAAGAGGTCAGAGGGAGACATGGCAGTGTGCTGACAACGTGAAGGTGGTAGGAGGGATCACTGACGAGGAAGAGGTCAGAGGGAGACATGGCAGTGTGCTGACGATGTGAAGGTGGTAGGAGGGAGACACGGCAGTGTGCTGACAGGACAACAACCTCTCCCTCAACGTCAGCAAGACAAAGGATCTGATCGTGGACTACAGGAAACAGAGGGGTTAACACGCCCCATCCGTATCGATGGGGCTGTAGTGGAGCGGGTCGAGAGCTTCAAATTCCTCTGTGTCCACATCACTAAGGAATTAACAGGTCCACACACACCCAACGCAGTTGAAAAGAGGGCGCGACAGAGCCTTTTCTCCCTCAGGAGGCTGAAAAGATTCAGCATGGGCCTTCAGATCCTCAAAAAGTTGTACAGCTGCACCATTGAGAGCATCTTCACTGGCTGCATCACCGCTTGGTACAGCAACTGCAAGGCACTACAGGGGATAGTGGATACGGCCCAGTACATCACTGGGGCTGAGCTCCCTGCCATCCAGGACCTCTATACCAGGTGGTGCCAGAGGAAGGCCCTAAAAATGTTAAAAGACTCCAGCCACCCAAGTCATAGAATCTTCTCTCTGCTTACCTATGGCAAGCGGTACCAGTGCACCAAGTGTGGAACCCACAACACAGTGAACAGCTTCTACCCCCAAGCCATGAGACTGCTAAACAAGACTGCTAAACAAGACTACCAAACAAGACTGCTAAACAAGACTGCTAAACAAGACTGCTAAACAAGACAGCTAAACAAGACTGCTGAACAAGACTGCTAAACAAAACTGCTAAACAAGACTGCTGAACAAGACTGCTGAACAAGTGTGAGCATGTGGACTCTACCCACATGCTCACACATACTGGACTCTACCCACACGCTCACACATACTGGACTCTACCCACACGCTCACACACACTGGACTCTACCCACATGCTCACACACACTGGACTCTACCCACACGCTCACACACACTGGACTCTACCCACACGCTCACACATACTGGACTCTACCCACATGCTCACACACACTGGACTCTACCCACATGCTCACACACACTGGACTCTACCCACATGCTCACACATACTGGACTCTACCCACATGCTCACACATACTGGACTCTACCCACATGCTCACACACACTGGACTCTACCCACATGCTCACACAAACTGGACTCCACATACTGAACTCTACCCACATACTCACACATACTGGACTCTACCCACATGCTCACACATACTGGACTCTACCCACACTCTCACACATACTGGACTCTACCCACATGCTCACACACACTTACACTGACACCCCAACACACACATACTATACACCTTCACACACATAACATGTTCACACATGCATACTGACGCCACACACACACACACACGCACGCACGCACGCGCGCGCACACACTTTCACACTCACCACATGCTGCTATTGCCTATTATCTATCCTGCACATTGACTCAGTACTGGTACTCCCTGTATATAGTCATGTTATTATCTGGTAGCCCTGCACATTGACTCAGTACTGGTACTCCCTGTATATAGTCATGTTATTACCTGGTACTCCCTGTATATAGTCATGTTATTACCTGGTAGCCCTGCACATAGACTCAGTACTGGTACTCCCTGTATATAGTCATGTTATTACCTGGTAGCCCTGCATATTGACTCAGTACTGGTACTCCCTGTATATGGTCATGTTATTACCTGGTAGCCCTGCACATTGACTCAGTACTGGTACTCCCTGTATATAGTCATGTTATTATCTGGTAGCCCTGCACATTGACTCAGTACTGGTACTCCCTGTATATAGTCATGTTATTACCTGGTACTCCCTGTATATAGTCATGTTATTACCTGGTAGCCCTGCACATTGACTCAGTACTGGTACTCCCTGTATATAGTCATGTTATTACCTGGTAGCCCTGCATATTGACTCAGTACTGGTACTCCCTGTATATAGTCATGTTATTACCTGGTAGCCCTGCATATTGACTCAGTACTGGCACTCCCTGTATATAGTCATGTTATTACCTGGTACTCCCTGTATATAGTCATGTTATTACCTGGTACTCCCTGTATATAGTCATGTTATTACCTGGTACTCCCTGTATATAGTCATGTTATTACCTGGTACTCCCTGTATATAGTCATGTTATTACCTGGTACTCCCTGTATATAGTCATGTTATTACCTGGTAGCCCTGCACATTGACTCAGTACTGGTACTCCCTGTATATAGTCATGTTATTACCTGGTAGCCCTGCATATTGACTCAGTACTGGTACTCCCTGTATATAGTCATGTTATTACCTGGTACTCCCTGTATATAGTCATGTTATTACCTGGTAGCCCTGCATATTGACTCAGTACTGGTACTCCCTGTATATAGTCATGTTATTACCTGGTACTCCCTGTATATAGTCATGTTATTACCTGGTAGCCCTGCACATTGACTCAGTACTGGTACTCCCTGTATATAGTCATGTTATTACCTGGTAGCCCTGCACGCTGACTCAGTACTGGTACTCCCTGTATATAGTCATGTTATTACCTGGTAGCCCTGCATATTGACTCAGTACTGGTACTCCCTGTATATAGTCATGTTATTACCTGGTACTCCCTGTATATAGTCATGTTATTACCTGGTAGCCCTGCACATTGACTCAGTACTGGTACTCCCTGTATATAGTCATGTTATTACCTGGTAGCCCTGCATATTGACGCAGTACTGGTACTCCCTGTATATAGTCATGTTATTACCTGGTACTCCCTGTATATAGTCATGTTATTACCTGGTAGCCCTGCACGCTGACTCAGTACTGGTACTCCCTGTATATAGTCATGTTATTACCTGGTACTCCCTGTATATAGTCATGATATTACCTGGTACTCCCTGTATATAGTCATGTTATTACCTGGTAGCCCTGCACGCTGACTCAGTACTGGTACTCCCTGTATATAGTAATGTTATTACCTGGTACTCCCTGTATATATAGTCATGTTATTACCTGGTACTCCCTGTATATAGTCATGTTATTACCTGGTAGCCCTGCACGCTGACTCAGTACTGGTACTCCCTGTATATAGTAATGTTATTACCTGGTACTCCCTGTATATAGTCATGTTATTACCTGGTACTCCCTGTATATAGTCATGTTATTACCTGGTAGCCCTGCACATTGACTCAGTACTGGTACTCCCTGTATATAGTCATGTTATTACCTGGTACTCCCTGTATATAGTCATGTTATTACCTGGTAGCCCTGCACATTGACTCAGTACTGGTACTCCCTGTATATAGTCATGTTATTACCTGGTACTCCCTGTATATAGTCATGTTATTACCTGGTAGCCCTGCACATTGACTCAGTACTGGTACTCCCTGTATATAGTCATGTTATTACCTGGTACTCCCTGTATATAGTCATGTTATTACCTGGTAGCCCTGCACATAGACTCAGTACTGGTACTCCCTGTATATAGTCATGTTATTACCTGGTAGCCCTGCATATTGACTCAGTACTGGTACTCCCTGTATATAGTCATGTTATTACCTGGTAGCCCTGCACATTGACTCAGTACTGGTACTCCCTGTATATAGTCATGTTATTATCTGGTAGCCCTGCACATTGACTCAGTACTGGTACTCCCTATATATAGTCATGTTATTACCTGGTAGCCCTAGCATATTGACATGTTATTACCTGGTAGCCCTGCACATAGACTCAGTACTGGTACTCCCTGTATATAGTCATGTTATTACCTGGTAGCCCTGCATATTGACTCAGTACTGGCACTCCCTGTATATAGTCATGTTATTACCTGGTAGCCCTGCATATTGACTCAGTACTGGTACTCCCTGTATATAGTCATGTTATTACCTGGTAGCCCTGCATATTGACTCAGTACTGGCACTCCCTGTATATAGTCATGTTATTACCTGGTACTCCCTGTATATAGTCATGTTATTACCTGGTACTCCCTGTATATAGTCATGTTATTACCTGGTACTCCCTGTATATAGTCATGTTATTACCTGGTACTCCCTGTATATAGTCATGTTATTACCTGGTACTCCCTGTATATAGTCATGTTATTACCTGGTAGCCCTGCACATTGACTCAGTACTGGTACTCCCTGTATATAGTCATGTTATTACCTGGTAGCCCTGCATATTGACTCAGTACTGGTACTCCCTGTATATAGTCATGTTATTACCTGGTACTCCCTGTATATAGTCATGTTATTACCTGGTAGCCCTGCATATTGACTCAGTACTGGTACTCCCTGTATATAGTCATGTTATTACCTGGTACTCCCTGTATATAGTCATGTTATTACCTGGTAGCCCTGCACATTGACTCAGTACTGGTACTCCCTGTATATAGTCATGTTATTACCTGGTAGCCCTGCACGCTGACTCAGTACTGGTACTCCCTGTATATAGTCATGTTATTACCTGGTAGCCCTGCATATTGACTCAGTACTGGTACTCCCTGTATATAGTCATGTTATTACCTGGTACTCCCTGTATATAGTCATGTTATTACCTGGTAGCCCTGCACATTGACTCAGTACTGGTACTCCCTGTATATAGTCATGTTATTACCTGGTAGCCCTGCATATTGACGCAGTACTGGTACTCCCTGTATATAGTCATGTTATTACCTGGTACTCCCTGTATATAGTCATGTTATTACCTGGTAGCCCTGCACGCTGACTCAGTACTGGTACTCCCTGTATATAGTCATGTTATTACCTGGTACTCCCTGTATATAGTCATGATATTACCTGGTACTCCCTGTATATAGTCATGTTATTACCTGGTAGCCCTGCACGCTGACTCAGTACTGGTACTCCCTGTATATAGTAATGTTATTACCTGGTACTCCCTGTATATAGTCATGTTATTACCTGGTACTCCCTGTATATAGTCATGTTATTACCTGGTAGCCCTGCACGCTGACTCAGTACTGGTACTCCCTGTATATAGTAATGTTATTACCTGGTACTCCCTGTATATAGTCATGTTATTACCTGGTACTCCCTGTATATAGTCATGTTATTACCTGGTAGCCCTGCACATTGACTCAGTACTGGTACTCCCTGTATATAGTCATGTTATTACCTGGTACTCCCTGTATATAGTCATGTTATTACCTGGTAGCCCTTCACGCTGACTCAGTACTGGTACTCCCTGTATATAGTCATGTTATTACCTGGTACTCCCTGTATATAGTCATGTTATTACCTGGTACTCCCTGTATATAGTAATGTTATTACCTGGTACTCCCTGTATATAGTCATGTTATTACCTGGTACTCCCTGTATATAGTCATGTTATTACCTGGTACTCCCTGTATATA